>NC_056745.1:1248646525-1248946525 GCF_019279795.1 Protopterus annectens
TTAATAATAAGGTCCCTTTTAAGAAGGCTTTGCAAAGCTTGTGGGAAATGAGAGACAAGTTATCTTTCCCAATATGAACATCTGAGATAGCTGCCAATTGTATCTTAATTGTAGAGGCAGCTGCTTCATTATTAAAAAGGTGAGTTAAAAATTCTAGAATGGAGTATGTGGGTGCTGTGAATGCATCTACATTATTCCATGGGGTCAATTCTTGGCTAGGTTTGTAAGGGCCTCAGGGTCAATAGCCTAGTAACTTCCTATGATCCTATGCTGACGAGTCCAAATTACAAACTTTTCCATTTACTCCTATAAAGTTTTTGAGTGGATGCCTTATGGGAGGACATCAAAATATGATGGACCGGTGAGGAGAGCATTGGTTGTCTGGCAATCAATGGAGTTGCAGAAACCAAGCCATCAGTTTAAGGCTGTGAAGGCTGGGATGAATCATTCCTGTCGAATGTGACACAAGGTCTGGAATGGATTGCAGAATCCAGGGTTCCTTCTGTAAATGAGGCCAGAAAATGGGAAACCAGATTTGTTGAGGCCAAAATGGGGCAATGAGGATTACTGTTCTCTTCAACATGTTCGCTTTCTGAAGGAATTTGGGAATCAAGGGAATGGGGGGAAAGGTGAACAAAAGACCAGGAGGCCAATCAAGTATGACAGCATCCCTCAGGGATTCCCCCACTAGGGAATTAGGACAAAGTAGCTGCAGCAATTGTTGTTTAGGGGAGATGCAAAAAGGTCCCAGCAAGACTGGCCCCATCTGCAGAAAATGTCTTCCACTACTGTCTGGTTGAGGGACCACTCGTAAGGTATAAGAATGGATCTGCTCAAATTGTCTGCTATCACATTGGACTTTCCCAGAATGTGTGTTGCAACAAGAAAGTGATTGAATGAGATCATCTATTGCCACACTCTGAGCGCTTCTCGACACAGAGGGTAAGATCTGGTTCCTCCTTGCTTGTTTATTTACCAGGCTACAGATGTGTTGACTGATTGAATCATCACTGTTCCCAGAGGAAGAGCAGTCTGAAATGTCTGCAATGCTAGAAGCACTGCCCTCATCTCCAGGATGTTTATGTGCAGATTGGCCTCATTTGCTGAACAGGTACCTTAGACTGCCTTCCTCAAATAATGCCCCCCACTCCATCTGGGAAGCATCCGTGGCCTGTGGCTGAGGAGGAACAAAGAGTCGATCGTGTGTCAACTGTGCTGAAAGAATCCACCATGAAAGGGTTGTTTTAAATGTGTCTGTTATAAGAATTTGGTGAGACACTGGTTGGTGGATATCTGACCATTGAGCAGCTAGAAGTCATTGAAGTATTCACATGTGGAATCTGGCTAACAGAACTAAAACTATAGCTGCAGCCATTGATCCTAAAGCCTGTAGAACATGACGAGCAGCCACCTTCTTGTTTCAGAGTAATCTGTGTGTTTGTTGCCTGATTTTCAACACTCTAGAGGGTGGAAATTTTGCAATCATCTGAGTAGTATCCAGTAATGATCCTATGAACTCCAGTGTTTGGGAAAGGTCCAGGTGTGATTTCTGATCATTTATGGTTAAGTCTAGTTCTATACAGATTTGAAGAACAGAGCCTCTAGCATGGATAAGTAGATGCCTGGTTGGGGAGGATATGAGCAAGTCATCTAAGTAAGGAAACACCCAGAATCCTTGTTGTCTCAGGTGAGCTGCAACCACTGCCATGCATTTGGTGAACACTTTGGGGGCAGTAGTGAGACTAAAGGGAAGCACTCTGAACTGGTAATGACTGGCTCCCAGCTAGAAGCATAGGTATATTCTGGATTGTCTGTCCCTTTTTATAAGGTAGTATGCATCCTGAAGATCTATGGAGCACATCCAATTGTCCTGTTCCAGGAAAGGAAGTATGGACTGAAGCGTGACCATTCGGAACTTGCAGTGTCAAATCGCCTTGTATAATCTGCTGAGATCCAGAATTGGTCTCCAGTCCCCTGTTTTCTTTGGAACTAAAAACAACCTTGAGTAAGTTCCAAATCCTCTCGGGTCTCGGGGGACCTCTTGGATGACTCTTTTTTTCTATCAGCTTTTGAATTTGAATGACTGCTTGATCCCTTTGACAGGGTGGAACATCTTTGAATTTCTTGTTGGGAGGGGTTGATGAGAAAAGGGGATTTGGTAACCTCTGGATATTATCCTCTGCACCCACATATTGGTGGTTATCTTTTGCCAGGCTCTCCAGTACAGGGATAGTCGACCCCCGATTGCCACCAAAGGTGGGCAAATCACGCCTCCTTTCAGGACCTCTTGGAAGACTCTTTTCTAGCAGTTTTTGAAGTTGAACAACTGCTTTATCCCTTTGACAGGGTGGAACATCTCGGAATTTCTTGTTGGGGAGGTTGATGACAAAAGGGGATTTGGTAACCTCTGGATATTATCCTCTGCACCCACATATCAGAGGGTATCTTTTGCCAGGCTCTCCAGTGCAGGGAGAGTCGACCCCCGACTATTTCCATAGGTGGGCAATCAGGCCTCCTTTCAGGACCACTGGAAGGGTTTCCCAAAGAAAGATTCTCAGGACCCTTAGTTCTATATGCCTCCTCTGCCGCGAGGGTGGCGTCTTTCATTATTGTTCTCCCCCTCTGCCTCTGGGGGGAAATTCTCCATGTGTGCCCTGGTAAGACCCCTGAGAATTCTTGAACCACATTTTACTGTTACTTCTCTGACCCTTACAGTTAGGTCTCTGAGGAGCAGAAAAACATATGCCCATGGCAGAAAGGGTCTTACCTTCTTTTTCACACTTCGATAATGTATCTGTGACCATGGGACCAAAAAGGGATGTGCCATCAAATGGGGAGTTGACAAACAAAGACTTAAAAGCCTCTGCAAAATCGCACAGGTGCATCCAGGCATGCCTCCTCATGCATATGCCTGAACCCACTGTGCTCCTCGTTCCTTCGACTGCATGCGTGATGAGCCTCATGGAAGAGTTAATTACACAGTGCAGGGTCGCTAAATGAGAAGCCACCTTTTCTCATGCTCCCTCAGCTACTCCTCCTTCAAGGGTAACTGACAACTCCATGATCAGAGCCCTTTGCAACCTGGTGAAATGGGAAAGGTAGTTCAACGATCGTATGGCAAAAGTCGCTGAAGAAAAGACTCGCTTCCTGTATCTATCCATCATCCTAAAATCCTTATTAGGAGGATAAATAGTGGAACTCTCCTGTGACAGTTCCTTCTTGGTCACCACTGCCCCAACCACGGGATCTACTGCAACCTCTTTTGTCCAAAAACTCTTGTTAGCTGGAATGGTAATTATTTTGTTTGGCCACTGAGGTATAGATTCAATGGAATCCAGGGTCTTCCATGCCTGCCGAGAGATCAAACCTATGAGCTCATCAGTGGGCAGAGTCACCCTGGAGGTAGATGGTCAGGAAGCAAAGGCCGCCAGATACACTGACTTGTCAGGTGAAGGATTACTGGACTACCAGCCACCTCTCTGTCTTTAAATCTCCGGGATCTCCCTGAAGGAAACATCTTCAGGAGGTGAATGTGGGGGATCCAACTCCCTCATTGAAGTCAGTGTCCTCCATGGCGTCCAAATGCTTCCTCTTAGAAGGCCTTTTCTGAAGGACCTCCTCAGTGGGATACTCTGGGGGAAGTATCAGAAGAGGCAAGGATACCCCAATGGGTGTCCTGGCACCTAAGGTCCTGTTGTCCCTGTAAAACTTCCTGGTCAGAAGAAGTGCGCAGGGAATATTGATGGGATTGAGGATCCACGGGGGCAGGTGACCTACTAGATGCGGTGGCAGCTACACCCCTCTCCAGAGTCCCATAGGCTGACCACTCCTGAGTGGAGAGGGACTCCTGCTCCAACAAGCCATGCTTGCGGGATGGTGTCCTTTCCAGCCCAGGAGACAGCTCACCAAATGTAGAAGCCAGAGCTGAGCTCATCTGCGCAGATGTCCCACGGCACATCAACTGCTCTAAAGAAGTACACTCATGGTTCACAAATTTTTTGCAACTCCAGGAGCTCTCCAGCTCCTAAAAGGCAGAAAAGCTCAGACCAAAGTTCTCATCCTGGGAAAGAAACATCTTCAGATCTGAGCTGAAAGGCACCGGGCGTATTGTCCGATGACTTTGAAGCTTGACCTGAAGTCGGAGGAGGAGATAATCGGGGAGTGGATGCCTTGGAGAGACCTTGAACTGTATGGGTCGAGGCCAAGTGGAACTTAGTAATGCTCTGCGCCCAGAAGATTTTCTGTGGCATTCATTCCACTTCTTCTTCAATAAGGCTCCTGGTTGAATGGGAAGAGGACACTGACAGGGATTTAAGTCTGCTCAAAAAGGGAGACAGTACCCTCGAAGGAACAGGGTCAATAGTCGGGCAGTATCGAGTCCTTGGAAGAGTCATAATTGGTTTAAAGGGACTTGTCAGATCCAAAGCCAATGGATCCAATCTATTCTTATCCAATATACTCAGAGCCGAAGAAGCCGGATCCAACAGAGAAATGCTTGGCACTGAAAGCTCCAACCAAGTCACAGGTTCAGAAGGTTTGGCAAGTTTCACAGTCTTAGATCTCAGCTCTAAAGGATCTGTCGGAGCCGAGGAAGGCCTCTTCTTTCCTCTGTCCACCACTTCTGGAAGAAAGAGAAGAAGCAGGGCTCAAACGAGCTGATTTTGATATGGAGGATGTCACCATCTTTGAGTTCACTGCCAGAAATTAGAAGTTATGTACCTACCATAACGTTCCATGTTAGTTGTCTTCTCTCGCCTTCTTTCTTGCTGGATGGGTTCGGAGCCAATCCTCGACTCCAACTCGGCACTTGCTAAGCTCGAGAGTCACTTTTACCAGCTCAAGGCAGCCCCATATCCCATGATGCAAGGCGGTAATACCCAGATCTCGTTTGGTACCTAGAGGGAAAACTACCTAGCATAAAAACTTTCCACAAAGGAAAGAAGAGCAATTAGCCTAAAAAGGCTGTAAGGGGAAACCAGATAACTAAAAACTAGAACTAACTGGTGCCCAAAGAAACAAAATCTTCCAGAGACAAGGGAGATCAAGGTCTGTCCGGGCAAGGGGGACAGGAGGGAGGGTCGCAAGAAAGAAGGCGAGAGAAGACAACTAACATGGAACGTTATGGTAGGTACATAACTTCTAAATGTTAAGTTGTCAATCTTGCCTTCATTCTTGCTGGATGGGACCGCGTCCCTAGCACCTCTACCCTGGCTGACTCAATGGAACAGACTCTTGAGAACTGTGGAACCAAAACTGGCCCTACTCCTGGAGGCCAAATCCAATTTGTAATGAGAAACAAAGGTATGAGGAGTGGCCCAAGTGGCTGCTGCATAAATAGTATCTAAGGGTAGCCTAGCCTGAAAAGCTGTAGAAGTGGTTAGGCCTCTAGTGGAATGTGCCTTTGGTTTTGAGCACAGTTGTTTGCCCCTAAGTTGATAAATGTCAGAAATGGTGGAAGATAACCATCTAGATAAGGTCACTTTGGAAACAGGGTGGCCTTTCTTATTTTCAGCATAAGAAAGAAAAAGCTGATCAGACTTCCTGAATTGCTTTGTTCTGTCCAAATAATATCTGAGTTGTCGGTGAACATCTAGATAATGCAATTTTTGTTCTGATCTGTTGGAATAATTAGGAAAAAATACAGGGAGATCAATGGATTGGTTTAAATTTGTTTTTGAAGCAACCTTGGGCAAAAAGGATGGACTAGTTCTCAAGGATACTCTGTCCTTGTGAAAGACCAAATATGGGGGACGAACAGAGAGGGCATGAAGTTCTGACACTCTCCTAGCCGAGGTAATAGCGACAAGGAAGAGTGTCTTCCACGAAAGAAACTTTAATGAACATGAAGCAGCTGGCTCGAAGGGAGGAAGAATTAAGGATGTCAGTACTAGATTTAGGTCCCATTGTGGAGGAGGACTCCTGACAGGAGGTCTCAGGAGAAAAATTCCTTTCAGAAAAGCTTCACAAAGCTTGTGGGACATAATGTTGTGATCTGCAAATCCAACATGAAAGTTCGAGATTGCAGCCAACTGAACTTTGACTGTGGAAGATGAAGAACCTGAGTGAAAGATTTCCGCTAGAAAATCCAAAACTGCATGAACAGGGGCAGTAAAGGGATCTATGTTCCTCGATTTTGCCCAAAAGGAGAAACGTTTCCACTTGCTAGAGTAAATCCTTCTAGTAGAGGATTTAAGGGAAGCTACTATGATATCTCTAACGGGGTTAGAGATCATAGGAAGCCTGGCTAAGGAAGGAAGTGGAGCAACCAAGCTGTGAGGTTGAGAGAAGGGATGGACCGATGCAGCTGACCCGATTGGTGTATCAGAAGATCTGGCACTGGGTCCAGATGCCACGGCTGCACCAAAAGATGGTGATGAAGGAACGGAAACCTAATTTGTCGAGGCCAATACGGGGCAATGAGAATCATTTTGGCTCTCAAAACGGTAGCTTTCTGGAATACCTGCGGTATCAATGGAAAAGGAGGAAAGGCATAAAGAAGTCCCTGGGGCCAATCTTGGGTAAGAGCATCTCTGGGGGATGGCCTGGAAATGGGTAGAGAGAGAAGAAGACTGGGCATTTGCTGTTTTGGGGAGTAGCAAAAAGATCGCAACATGGGCGGCCCCACTTCTGAAAAATCTCCTCCACTATAGATTGCTTGAGAGACCACTCGTGAGGCATGAGTATAGCTCTGCTCAATCTGTCCGCCAAAATGTTGGTTTTCCCAGGGATATGCATTGCTACCAGAAACCGATGAGAGGAGATCGCCCATTGCCAAAGTCTGAGAGCCTCTCGACACAAGAGATAGGACTTGGTTCCGCCCTGCTTGTTGATGTACCATACTACGGACATGTTGTCCGTGTGAACTGCAATTGTTCCTAAGGGAAGAAAGTCGTTGAGGGCTTGCAACGTTAAAAGCACTGCTCTCATCTCTAGGACATTTATGTGCAGGTGGTATTCGAACGGTTGCCACGTCCCATGAACCATCCTGCCCTGATAATGACCCCTCCACCCGATCAGGGAGGAGTCTGTAGTGACTGTGGCTACCGGGGCCGGGAAAACAAAGGGTCTGCCCTGATGGACTTGGGGAGAAGAAATCCACAAGGATAGATGGTTTTTGCAAGTTTGTGTCACCAGGATCTGGTGACGCATGGGAAGTTGTTGGTAGGACCATTGTGTGAACAACATCCATTGAAGGAGATGCATGTAAAAATGGGCCAAAGGAAGAAGAGTAATGGCAGCTGCCATGAGGCCCAATACTTTTAGGACCAGTCTGGCTTGCACCTTTTTGCTGGCAAGGATGATCCGCATGTGATTTTGGATATCTAGAATTCTCTGGCTTGTTAGGTTTGCTGACATCTGAGCAGTGTCTAATTTTGCGCCTATAAAAGTAATAGATTGGCAGGGCAATAAGGAGGAGTTTTCGTAGGTGACCGAAATTCCTAACTGAGTGCAGAGATTTAGGGTGTAATCTCTGGCTTGGAGAAGTTGATGCCTGGTGGTGGCTGAGAGGAGCCAGTCGTCGAGATACGGAAACACCTGGAATCCTTGACGTCTCAGGTGAGCCATGACCACTGCCATGCATTTGGTGAACACTCTGGGGGCTGTAGTGAGACCAAAGGGCAGGGCTCTGAATTGAAAATGACTGGACCCCAGCCGAAAGCGGAGAAACCTTCTGGAGCGTCTGTGGATTTTTATGTGATAGTACACATCCTGAAGGTCTATTGAGCACATCCAGTTGTCTTTGCCTAAGAAGGGCAAAATCGATTGAAGTGTGACCATCCGAAATCTTGTCTTTTTCACCGACTTGTTGAGTCTGCTGAGGTCCAACATTGGTCTCCAATCTCCCGTTTTTTTGGGAACCAAAAACAACATTGAGTAGATTCCGGGCTCTGAATGGTCTGTTGGAACTGGCTGAATGGCCCTTTTTTGTAGAAGCTTTGATACTTCTAATTTTGCGATTTCCCTTAGACCGGGTGGAACGTCTGAAAGGGAATTTTTGTGAGGGAAGGGACTTTCCTCGAAAGGAATCTTGTAACCCTCGGATATGATCGACTGTACCCATTTGTCTTGTGAAAGGGAAAGCCAGGCTTCTGGGTACAGCGATAATCTTCCCCCAACTGCCTCCAAGGGTGGACAGTCGGGCAACACCTCAGGGATGCTGGAAGGGCTTGTCAGAGAGAGGCTCTCTGCTGCCCTGGTTCTGCGGACCCCCTCTGCCCCTAGGGCAGCGTCTAATGTTATTACCCCCTCTGCCTCTAGGGGTAAACCGACCACGTGTGTCCGGCGTGACTCCCTGAGATTTTCGGAACCACATCTTTCCCCCCTTCTGTCTTTTGGGGTAAGGCCTCGAAGGGGAGGAAAAACGGACTCCTACGGCAGAAAGAGTCTTGCCGTCTTGCTCACACCTGCTCAACGTATCCTTCACCTGAGGACCAAACAATGTTGACCCATCGAAGGGAGAGTTTGTGAAGGACGCCTTAAAGGGGTCTGCAAAATTACAGAGCCGCATCCAGGACTGACGTCTGAGAGCCACTCCTGTGCCTGCAGCTCTACTCGCTCCATCTGCTGCATAAGAAATTAGCCGCATGGAGGAGTTGGAAATGGAGTTAAGGATTCCTAGCTGAGAAGCAATCTTCTCCTGAGCCCCTGCAGCTGAAGGATCCTGTACTACTTCACCTAATTCTTTAAGGATGTCCCTTTGAAGTCTGGTGAAGTGACATAAATAATTCAGCGAACGCACGCATGGCAAAGGTCGCTGAGGAAAACATCCGCTTACCATCCCTGTCCATGGTCCTAGAATCCTTGTTAGGAGGATGGACTGGTACGGAAGGATCTGCAAGTTCCTTCTTGGTGGCGGCCGCCACCACCATGGCATCAACAGGGACACCTTTTGTAAGAAATTGTTTCTCGGAAGGGGCTGTAATAAATTTAGAAGGCCTCCTGGGAACTGGTTCCACGGAATCAGGAGATGCCCACGCCTTCCGAGCTATCACCTCCATGAGGGGGTCGAAAGGCGGAGACACCCAGGAGGTGGAGGGTCGAGATCCAAACGCCTCTAGGTATACCGACTCATCCTCGGAGGGATTAATGGAGGGCCAGTTTCCCCTCTGTTTTCGGAGTTCTAGGATGTCTGAAAAAGAGACATCCTCAGAGGGGGATCTTGGGGACCCTTCCGACTCATCTAAGTAGGTATCTGAAGTTGTAGACTCAGGGGAGTCTAGGTGCTTCCTCTTACAAGTCCTCTTACGCGGAGGATCTCCTGACAGATCAGGAGAATCCTCGGAAGAGGGGGTTCTTCCCAGTGGGGAAACCTGAGGCAGTGGATCTCTCGGTCCGGGAGCAAGAGAGTGGGAAGAGACATCTACAGGCACCATAGAGGGAGGAGCTAAGGGGATAGACTGCTGACTGAGCCCAGGGGCCAGCACACTCCTCATCACCTTGAAGGCTCCCCTCCCAGGGAGATCCGAGAGACCCCGCTCCGAAGAAACAGGGGCTCCCGGGCCCACCGAAAGGGAAGGCTCCGAGGCAGATGTCGGAGCCGAGCTCACCAAGGCCGAAGCCCCAAGGGGAAGAGCAGGGTCGGACAAGGGTCCAATGCCACTCACCCCCTCGGAGCAGACCAGGGAAGCCCGACCACTGGATCCCTCTAAGGAAGGTCTCAAGGAGGAGATAAGAGTAGAAGCTGAAGGAGCAGAAAGGGGTGGTATCTGCCCTGCAGCCGTAGCAGTGACTATTCCAATAGACTCCGGCTCCGAGCTCTGAAGGAGAGTCGAAGGAGGAACTTGAAGAGGGTGTGGACTAGTAGTCGTCTGTTGAGATGGACTATGAAGCATTTGGGCTAGTGCCTGTGATTTTAACAATCTGCTTACCACTCTCTCCAAATCATGGTCTGAGAGCCTGGAAGACCTAGAAGATCGGCTCCGATGGCTCCACTCCGAAAGAAGAGGAGAGGTCGGAGCCAACAGTATCGGCTCCAAAGAGGGAGACCTGGACCGCTTCCTCGACGGAACCATCGGAGCCGAAGAACCCTCGGTTCCAGATGGAGCCGACAACTTATCGGCTCCAAGCCTGGTCAAAGATGTATCGGCTCTGGCCAGAGCCGATACAGGCAAGGAAATAATGGTATCGGAGCCGGCCGGCGCCGATACCGAAGCCTTCGACACATGGTGGTCGGAGCCGGTCGGAGCCGACACCAATGTGGCAGTTAAAGTATCGGCACCGATAGCCATCGGTGCTGAAGATTTAGTCAAAATAAGATCGGCTCCAGCCGGAGCCGATCTCGACTCCAAAGGAGTCGGAGCCAGGGCCGAAGGCTTAGTAGCAGAAGCCTGGGCTTTGGAGGTCTTAGAGGGCTTACCCAAAGCAGACTTGGCCGGGGAGCCCTCCGGTTTAAGTAGTCCTCTTAAAATTAATTTATTTCTCCTTTCCTGCAGGACTCTCTGGCTGAAAGAGTGACAAATAGCACAGGAGTCCTGCAGGTGGAGAGGTCCCAGGCAATAGATACAAGAAGTGTGACCGTCTGTCAGAGACATCTTCTGACAGCACGAGTCACACTTCTTGAAGCCTGAGACCCTCTGTTCTTTGGACATAGTGAGCACACACAAAACACACTACTCACACAGTCCCAGATTCAGAAAATTTAACTTAAAATGGGGAAAAATAAACTCACACACACGCCCTGACAGGAAGGGATGGGAGAGGATTGAAGGCCTGACTAAGTGAAACTACAAGGGAAACAGTAAACTAGGAGCTAGAGACCCTAAAACAATCTAAAAGTGACAAATACACTAATATATAAGAGAAAAAGGAGGAATGGGGTGACTAAAATTTGAATAACAAATTACTTACCAAGAGCTGGTAAAAGGAGTACCTCATCAGCGAAGCGGCAAACGAGATCTGGGTATTACCGCATTGCATCATGGGATATGGGGCTGCCTCGAGCTGGTAAAAGTGACTCTCGAGCTTAGCAAGTGCCGAGTCGGAGCTGAGGATCGGCTCCGAACCCATCCAGCAAGAATGAAGGCGAGATTGACAACTTAACATTGGCCTCTTCAAAAGCAGATGGTAGCATGTTCCTCAAAATAAGCTTATTTTTCCTTTCAACCAAAGCCCTATGGTTAAGGAATGGTAGACA
The DNA here is from genome assembly GCF_019279795.1 of Protopterus annectens. Taxonomy (NCBI): domain Eukaryota; kingdom Metazoa; phylum Chordata; order Ceratodontiformes; family Protopteridae; genus Protopterus; species Protopterus annectens. The sequence goes on from NC_056745.1 coordinate 1,248,657,660, forward strand.
GCGCAATCTTCCTGTATAATGAGGGGCCCAAGTCAATAAACACAAAGGGAGTATGAGTCACTGAAGGGAATTTTGTGACCACACTTTGTGCATTTCTTAAACCCTGCTGGCTTATCTTGTTTCTCAGCCATGACAAGGAAATGAAAGGCTGAGAATAAACTTACACACATGCACACTCAAGGGCACACAAAAAGAGAGAAAAAGAGGAAAGTGGGTTTTTTGTTATATAAAGAGAGGGAAAGGAGATACTACCAACAATAGTAGTTAAGAATACCTCTAATGGTACAGGGGAGAAGACAGAATAACCTATTATAAAACGGTTACTAGTGGGAGAGATAGAGAGAAAGTGAAAGTAACCTAATAAAAAAAGCAGTTACATAGCCCCTCAAGCCACACGCTCCAGGGATCTAAACCTCACCACAACAATAAATAGGACATGCTGGAGGGATAGATTTCTGTCCCAGAGACTCCCCATGCTCTGGAACAAGATTCCAATCTACATTAGGCAGAGCTCCTCGCTAACCCTCTTCAAGAGAAACCTTGACGAGTGGATGGGAAACAGAAAGTTTACCCCAGGGATCACTTCAATGGCTCTGCTGGACAGAGGCACAGGCAGCAAAAGCCAACACATTCCGGCTAGGCTTATAAATGCCTTTGGGCAGATTGCCTAGTACCTACCTATGAACCTATTGAAAAAGGGATTTAGAGACAAAGGGGAAAAAGGCTAACCACACAAAAACAAATAAGAATTAGGAAGAAAGGGAAAATATTATTATAAATATCATCTGACAATCCAAGAACTAGAGGTTTGGGCTACATTTTTGCGAAACACCAAACGAGATCTGAAGTAACAGGAAGAGATGCACTGTGGATATGGGGAGGTATCCAAGAGCTTTTTGGTTCCCACAAGCTTAGTAACACCCGAATCAGATCTGATGGATCGGATCCGGACCCATATGCAAGGATGAGATGAAAATTTGACAATATCAAATTATCTATTTTTGGTATCTGAAACTGTTCACAGAGGAAACTGACTGATCAGACTCAGACACTTCAGAAACCTCAGATTCTAGAGTCCCTTCAAAAATCCGGATCCCTGATTAGGTGAAAAGGGGTAGGAGTGCTGGCGCTATTCATAATCTGGGTTTGTACTCCATAATCAACTGCCTAATCAATAGATCTAACTACAGCCACTATCTCAAATGGAAACATAATAAAGACTACTGCCCTGCAATGTGGTGGGCCTCCTGTCTCCTTTTTTTGCGCTCACTACACTAGTGTGAGAATCTACAGGGTGAGATGTATCAACACTGGCAAGAGATTCTGCACCCTTGACTTTGCAGTACTAATACCACACCAGTGGATATTGAGGCAAAAGAAGGGAAGTGGTCCGATGGCCTCTCTAAGCTGAGGCATATTTCTTGATTTATTTATATGGTTTTTAGCTGCACAAGGGTTAGATTTTGGGAGAAGGGGGTCACAATATCGAAGTCCATCAAGCCAAAGGACAAAAAACTAGCCAGATCAATATCAAATACTAACTGCATATTCAGCCCAGTGAAAAATGGACATCCCACAAGTCTCTCTCTAAACAGTAATCTGAAGTCAATTTCTGTAGGGATACTATTCTGAACACTGCATTGAATAAAATGGCAACAGTTTTTGTAACACAATTCCAAGCACAAAATTCATGCAAAAAGTCTCCTGATTTTGTAAAAATGCTAGTTTCAGTCTAAATGAATGGATACAGACTAAAACAGTATTAGACAAGAAATAAATCACAAACTGATGAAAAATTCCTGCCAGAAATGTTTAATGTACAAAATAGTGCCAAAACTGAAATTTAAATGAAAAGATTGTTTAAAATGTTACAGTCTTGCATTACCTCAAAAAATAATAACCCAAAGAAAAACTGCAATCTCAGCAAGTTTTCTTGTCAAAACTTCCAAATTAAGCTTTTAATCAACAACATAAGCATTACTGTGCTAGTCAAAGTAAAAACAGAAGCATATACAAAATTTCTAATCAGATAAAACAGTCAAAGCAGCAGAATACACTATTTAAGCACAGACAGGCAAAACAGAGTGAGGAAATAGAAACCCAAAAAGGTTTCTTACCTGAGCTCAGCAGCTGAAAAACCCAGAGCAAGAAGTAGTCTTCTCAGATTTCCTTCTCTTACTGTGATACTAGAAGACTGAAAGGGTCCTGTCTGTAGGTCTGAAAGGCAGTCCTTGTACTCTCAGGTAAGTGTTTCATCACACCTACAGGCAGGCACGGGGAGGAGCTCTGAGCTTTGGTAAACTGTCAGAGATAGGGTAGCAGGTATCTACTACCCATATGCCAGTAAGGCAGCATGTTTGCTGAACATCATAGCCACTGTATCATCCAAAGATGGACTTAGAACACCTACTGTCTTTCCTCCATATAAATTTAATGTGGAATCTTTGGGAAAACATCACTCCAATACCTCTTCCCAAGACCGTATCTCCACCCTTCAGTTCCATTTCAGTAACTACATGAAGCAGAAAGCACAGTTGTGTAAAATCTTACCATAACAGTAGATGACGTTCTCTTCACTATTGTAGCATTCTTTATCTAAGTTACCACCTGTCAAGTACAGCTGAACATCTGGCCAGTATACCAAAGCCTTTGGCAATTATAGGAACTGCACAGCACATTTATGCTCCCCATACACAGCATACAACATAAAGGTGACATATGGCCACACACACTCAGAACTGAAAAAGACCCAGGCTAGAAACAGAAGGTCCTTGGTGACAAAGAGAACATGTGCATTCATTAGAAGGAAAAAGAAGATGAAGGAACCTTTGGCCAGAAAGGTAAGAAACTACAGGGCAAGAGCTAAAAAAGAGGGGGTAGGAGGGAGGGAGGGAGCAAACACTGCAACAGCGAAGAGAAGGACATCTACTGATATGGTAAGATTTACACAACTATACGACATCCTTCTGTACCACTGTTGGCAGTATTCTTTACCTAAGGGGGAGTACAACTGCTCAAGAGGAAGCCTGGTATGAGGAAGGCAAAAAACAGTCTTCTACAAACCCATGCATGCTAGCCCTGGCAAAGCCTGCCCTGGAAATAACATCTAATTTGTAATGCTAGGTGAAAGTATGAACAGAAGACCAAGTAGCAGCATCAAGGATGGAAATTGTATCCAGACCCTCTCTTTGTATATATCTGTTATTGCTACTATATTTTTTATTTGTCTATTCTCTCTATGATTTTTTTCATTTTGCTTGTATTGTAACATTTTTTGTTTCAATTTTTTTGGAGCTTCCCGGCCTCCCAGCTAGACTAGCCCGGTCAACAAATGTAAAATAAATAAAAATAAATAAAAATAATTGAAAAAAGCACCAGAAGAGATTACTGCCCTAGTGAAATGTGCCTTTAATCATGAGGCAAGACATTTTCCATGAAAAGAATAATAAAAAAAAAATGGCCTTACAAATCCATAAGGAGATGGTTTATTTAGACACAGCCAAACCCAAGGTCCTGGGATGAAGAAAAAAAAGCTACTCAGCTTTGCAAATAACTTTAGTTTTATCCAAATAATGCCTGAGCTGTCTATGCAAATCCAAGGTGTGAAGAACCTTCTCACTAGCAGACTACACAGAAAAGAGGAAGGAAGATGAATGGACTGATTGACAACCTTAAGCATAAAAAAAAGATTAGCACAAAGAGATACTCTGTCTCTGCTGAACACTGATAAAGAAGGAACAATCATAAGAGCCTGAAGTACAGACATCCTCCTGGCTGAAGTACAAGCTAAAGGAAGAACAGTTTTCCAAGTACAATGTTTCAAGGAAGCTGAAGAAGCAAGCTCAAAAGGAGCCAGTCAATATTTCAAGTACAAAATTGAGGTCCCAGGAAGAAGGAATAGGCTTCCTAAAAGGATTGATATGGACGCCTTTAGGAAATTGCTTGACCTCAAATCTATAAGCCAGGGGAAGAGTCAAGGGCAGAGAAGTAGAAATTGCCAACAGGTGAGCTTTAACTGAAGAATATGCCATCCCAGCATGTAGCAGATCACACAGATAACAGTGAAACCAAGGAACTTCCACAGATAGGGGATCCTGACAGTGAGAGACACCAGACAGAAAATAACTTACATTTGATATATATGATTTCCTAGTATTAGGTTTCCTGGCCTCCTGCAGAACCAAAAGCACATCCTCTGAAAAACAGTGACTAAAAAGGATCAAAAACTTATAATCCACAATGTCAGCTAAAGAGTGGACATGTGAGGATGCATGAGAGACCCCCTTGTCTTGTGTGAGACGATCCACCTGGTGAGGTAACTTGTGATGACTGCCCCTGGCTAAGTGAGAAAGACGGGGGAGCCAATGCTGTCTGGGCCAAAAGGAAGTCACCAACAATATTTTGGGGAAGTGATGTCAGACCTTGTGCAGAATTCGCTGTAACAGGGAAAGGGGGCAGCGTACAGAAACATCCCCTTCCAAGGTAAACACAGGGCCAGAAGACTTGGGATTCTGAAAGACAATAGAGGAAGTTGTCTCTTCAGAGGGGAGGCAAACAGATCTATCTCAGGAATACCCACCGATGGACAATGTATAGGAACACATATCTGTGAAGCATCCATTTGTAAGTTTGTGTGCTGGACCTGCTCAAGATGTTTGCCACAAGATTGTGCTCTGCGGGAATGCAAACTGCCTGAAGAGTCACCTGATACTAGACAGCTAAATCCAAGACCTGAAGAGCTACCCCAATAAGAAGATAGGACTTTGTGCCCCCCTGCTTGTTGACATACCACATCACTGTGGTACTGTCTTTGAAAACTTTGAGGGGGCCCAGGATGAAAGTGGAAATGCAAGGCATGCAGTGCCAGAAGCAGAGCCTTCATCTTCTTTATGTTGATGTGGTCTGACCTCTGATGAAGAGGCCAGACACCTTGAAGCTTTAGGGGGGCCACAGAACGCACCCCATCCCCTGTTTGAGGCATCTATAAATCCATTCTGAGTGGGAAATGGAACTTGAAAGGGAACCCTCATGTTAAGAGAAAATTCATGCATCCACCAGTTAAGCTTGAGCTTGAGACAGGGGACAGAAGACATGGGAACACCAGGGGTGGCAGTGTTGAAGTCACACTGATTTGAGTTACCAATGATGTTTCCTCATGTGGAGCCTGGGCATCGTTGAAACCATGAACCCAAGCACCCTGAGAAATTCCTCAGCTGTACTGGATACCAGAGGAAGAAGGGATTGAAAAAAGGTTATTAGAGACAGAGCACTGGGGGCAAGCAGAGATGCCAGCATGGGAACAGTCTGAAGTCTGCAGCCAAGGAAAACATAATCCTGGGAAAGTATCACAACTGATTTTGGGAAGTTTATGCTGAACTCCAGACTCTGTAACAGGGAAGTAGTAAACTTGAGATCCTGAAGCAGATAGGGGATGGAGCTTGAATAAGTAGCTAGGCAAGTCAGGAAAATATCTGAATACCTAGAACCCTGAAAAAGATACAAATGCCTAGAACCCTGCAAAAAAGTAATGACAGGAGTTAGGCCTTTGGTGAATACCCTTGGGATGGTAGGCCAGAGAGCAAAGCAGAGAACAGAAAGTGCAAGGAAGTGATGGATAAATTTAAACAATTCCCAAAGAATGAATGGATGAGCATGTGAATGTATTCATCCTTGAGATCACAGATACCAGAAAGGCTTGGCGTAGCAGAAGAGGAAATAATGTCTGCAGAGATAATATCTGAAAAGAAAGAATTGTGAAGAAGGTGTTCAGCCTGAAAAGATCCAGAACTGGCCTCCATGTGCCTTCCTTTCATGGGACCAAAAATATCCGGGAATAAAATTCCTTCCCCACTTAGGCAGGAGGCAGGCTTGAATGGTGCCATGAGCCAAAAGAGAATGAAGCACCTCTTTGGAAATAAGAGAGCTGCTCCCAATGAGGCTGAGGAATTCCTGAAAAGGGAGTAAGGGACTTCCAAAACATGAAGTATCCCTGATGGATAATGGACAGAATCCAAGAGTCTAAAGTGAATTGTAGCCAATTTGAAAGAGACACGCACAAACAGAGGGACAAGGGAACCTAACTGAGGGAAGGAGGAAGAAAACCATCAACTAGAACCCAGCTTGTCCTGGAAAGCAGGTTTCTTGGAGACAGGAGTCTAAGAAGACTTAGCAGGAGGCACCGTCCTAGAACCCTTCTTCCCCTTAGTAGAAGGAAGAGATTGCCTATAAACAAATGCCAACTTAGAGGGATAATTCCTTTGAAGTTTGGGAATAGCAGAAACAAATATATGTTTTAGTTCCTGAGCATGTCCTAGTATTAATTTCCTTAAACATTTTAACTGTCTTTAAGCTGCAGCTAATAAATTTTGTCATTTTATCTCCCTCACACCAAGACAATATCATAATTACTTTGTACTAAGAAAAGCTGCATGGTTACCTGTACACCAAGGACCACAACTACTTCTTAGTACCCTACTGTTCAAACTTTTACATCTAAAACTCAACTTATCTGAAATGAAGATTTATAATTAGAGAAAAATATATAATCTTACATCTCACTCAAGTCAAGTTACTTTCCTATATAACACCATCTCCTCAAAAAGTTAGTGATCGTTGCTTCTCAGTTTTAGGTTTAAAAAGTTTGCAACTGATTCCATCTAACATGAGACTATACTTGTATTCTTGAATTCAACACAAATTACACAGATCATCCATGGGATTCAGGAATAATCTTTACCTCACATGTAAATGGCCTATGTCAGGTAAGTTCAATTTAAATGGTCCTGTAAAATGCGATTCAGAAACATGCTTAGCCACAATGAGGAAGACTTCATTATCAGCTAACTTGTATGTGTCTGAATTCCCTGTAATTACAGCAAGTGCTAAACAGCACTTTTTAGCAATAACTACCACCCACAGCCCATGCATTGCACTGGCACAGACACCTTCCTAAATCACTCTCCCACATACGTGCTGACATTCATAAACATGACACACACATACACACACACACAAACACACAAACACACACACACACACACACACTAAAACACAGTCATGGACACACTCACCCATTCATCCATACACACTAAACCCACGCCCACACTCCGGAACTCCTAACTGAACCATTTACTGTGGTCACCTAGGTAAATAGGAAGACAGACATAATTGTGTGTGTGTGTGTATATAAATATATATATATATATATATATATATATATATATATATATATATATATATAGCTATACAAATGTATATATATACACACACACACACACACACACACACACACACAACGCCCACCTCTACTTCTCCTCCAAACTTCCCTAAACGTAACTGCAACATGGTCTCTCAAACTTGACTATAACACAGAAATACACCATTCTGACTGTAATGATCATCAGGAATGACATTGCTAATTACCTCAGCAGAGTGACTGTCTGAAATGCACAGCAGCATAAATGCCTTTCTGCAGTTACTTCTGGGGAAGAGCTCATGGCTAATAAGCCTTAGCCACTCCTCCAGTATCATTTAGTAAGGCAATCAGGAGAGTGTGTACAGTGCAGAAAATCTAATTCAGAAACCACCACAACAGGATGGAGCAATGGATAATCAAATTAAGGTGAAACAAGCGGAACAAGAAGCAATTAGTCAGGCGCCATTGGAGCCTTCCACAGGAAACCAATATAAACGTTCACTTGAAGCTAGACAGCAAGGGAAGGAACAGGAAACTGGAAACTCTGATGCAGTCAATGTTGAGAAGTGATAGGCCAGTGAGTTCCCATCTGACAGAGCAACGGATGGTACAGGATGAAATTTAAGATAATGTGCCACAGGAAGATGCTATACAACCTTCTATAGAATGCTCGCAGGAAATAGAAAACAAGGGATGTGCCCTTAGTTTGGAAGAAAATGAACTAAGAGAAGAGTTGCTTGATTTAATAGACATAGACAGATATAGCAAGCTCAATGAAAGAAATAGACTGCAGAAGCTTAATAAAACCCAAAAAGTCTGAAATCTGATAAAACAAATGAACATAGTAATTAGGACTGTTCACAGAGATCCATGTGTTATAACAGAAGTAAACAGGATATATTACTATGCAGCTTAATTAATAACTGATAAAGTTCTACACAAGAACACAGGGTAGAGAGGGAAAGGAAGGGGAGAAATCATATACCATCATGGAAATATTGAACATAGAAAAACTATAAAGCAGTTAAGGCAATAAGTGTCACTGTTAGAAGACTATTACAGAAGAACAGATCTACAAAAATACTAAGAAAGATATATGTGATAAAAGCAATGCGCAGTATTAGAACAGACCAGGATCTATCATGCACTATTGCAAATAACAAACTAAAAATTTCAGCTCAGGCAAAAAAACTTAGACGATATGAAGATAAATATAAAGGAAAAATACAAAATAAGAAGTTATGTACCTACCATAACGTTCCATGTTAGTTGTCTTCTCTCGCCTTCTTTCTTGCTTGATGGGTTCGGAGCCGATCCTCGGCTCCACTTGCTAAGCTCGAGAGTCACTTTTACCAGCTCGAGGCAGCCCCATATCCCATGATGCAAGGCGGTAAGTACCCAGATCTCGTTTGATGACAAAGGGCAATAGCACCAAGCATAAAAACACTTCCAAAAGGAAGAAAGAAAACTTACAGGAAGGAAGAAGGACCAGGTCTGAATGGCCTTCAGCATAATAATTTCTTATAGAATGGTCTGTCCAGGCCTGGGGGAAGGAGGGAGGGTCGCAAGAGAGAAGACAACTAACATGGAACGTTATGGTAGGTACATAATTTCTTAATGTTAAGTTGTCAATCTCGCCTTCATTCTTGCTTGATGGGACCGCGTCCCTAGCACCTCTATCCTGGGTGGCTCAATGGAACAGACTCTTGAGGACTGTAGAGCCAAAACTGGCTCTGTCCCTGGAGGCCAAGTCCAATTTGTAGTGGGAAACAAAAGTATGAGGAGTGGCCCAAGTGGCCGCTGCACAAATAGTGTCTAAAGGAAGTCTAGCTTGAAAGGCTGTAGAAGTAGCTAAGCTCCTAGTTGAATGTGCTTTAGGTTTTGAGCACAGCTGTTTTCCCTGAGCAGATAAATTTCAGAGATGACCAAGAAAGCCATCTACACAAGGTCACTTTAGAAACAGGAAGGCCTTTCTTATTATCCGCATACGAGACAAAAAGTTGATCAGATTTCCTAAATTTTTGTTCTGTCCAAATAATATCTGAGTTGACGGTGGACATCAAGATAATGTAGTTTTTGTTCGGCTCTGTCTGAATAGTTTGGGAAAAATACAGGAGATCAATGGATTGATTCAAATTGGTTTTTGAGGCGACCTTAGGCAGAAAGGTCGGATTAGTTCTCAATGATACTCTGTCTTTGTGAAAAACCAAATAGGGGGTCGAACCGATAGAGCATGAAGTTCAGACACCCTCCTGGCCGATGTAATAGCCACTAGGAATAAAGTTTTCCAAGAAAGAAATTTCAGGGAACAAGAAACAGCTGGCTCGAAGGGGAAGAATCAAGGATGTCAGCACTAAATTTAGATCCCACTGAGGAGGAGGATTCCTGATTGGAGGCTTTAGCAGGAAATTCCTTTCAAGAAGGCCCTGCAGAGCCTATGGGACATAATATTGTGATCTGCGATCCCGACATGAAAGTTCGAGATAGCAGCCAATTGAACTCTGACTGTGGAAGAAGAGGAGCCTGCATGAAAAATCTCTGCTAAGAAGTCCAGGACTGCCTGAACAGGGGCAGTGAAAGGATCAATACTCTTGGCCTTAGCCCAATAAGAGAAACGTTTCCATTTGCTTGCATAAATCCTCCTGGTAGAGGATTTTAAAGAAGCTACTATGATGTCTCTAACTGGGTTAGAGATCAAAGGAAGCCTGGCTAAGGAAGGAAGTGGAGCAACCATGCTGTGAGGTTGAGAGAAGGGATAGACCGGTGCAGCTGACCGGATTGGTGAATCAGAAGATCTGGCACTGGGTCCAGATGCCACGGCTGCACCAAAAGGTGACGATGGAGGAACGGGAACCAAACTTGTCGAGGCCAGTAAGGGGCAATGAGAATCAATTTGGCTCTCAAAACGGTTGCCTTCTGGATAATTTGAGGGATCAGAGGAAATGGAGGGAAGGCATAAAGAAGTCCCTGGGGCCAGTCCTGGGTCAGAGCGTCTCTGGGGGGATGGCCTGGAAGAGGGAAGAGAAGAAGTCTGGGCATTTGCTGTTTTGGGGAGTAGCAAAAAGATCGCAACATGGACGACCCCATTCCAGAAAAATCTCTTCCGCTATAGATTGCTTGAGAGACCACTCGTGAGGCATGAGAATAGCTCTGCTCAATCTGTCCGCTACAATGTTGGTTTTCCCAGGGATATGCGTTGCTACCAGAAACCGATGAGAGGAGATTGCCCATTGCCATAGTCTGAGCGCTTCTCGACACAAGGGGTAGGACTTGGTTCCACCCTGTTTGTTGATATACCAAACTACAGACATGTTGTCTGTGTGGACTGCAATTGTCCCTACGGGAAGAAAGTCGTTGAGGGCTTGCAACGTTAAAAGCACTGCTCTCATCTCCAGGACATTTATGTGCAGGTGGTATTCGAACGGCTGCCACGTCCCATGAACCATCCTGCCCTGATAATGACCCCCCCCACCCGATCAGGGAGGCATCCGTGGTGACAGTGGCTACCGGGATGGGGTACAAAGTGTCTGCCTTGGTGAACCTGGGGAGATGTGATCCACCAAGCAAGATGATCTTTGCAAGTCTGTGTCACCAGAATCTGGTGACGCATTGGAAGTTGTTGGTACGACCACTGTGTGAACAGCATCCACTGAAGAAGGCGCATGTAGAAGCGAGCCGCGGAAGAAGAGTAATGGCCGCAGCCATGAGGCCTAATACCTTTAGAACCATTCTGGCCTGTACTTTCTTGTTGGCCAGAATGATCCTGACTTGACTTTGAATGTCTGAAACTCTTTGATCTGTAAGGGTAGCTGACATCCGAACAGTGTTTAAGTTTGCGCCTATGAAAGTAATAGACTGGCAGGGCGATAAGGATGACTTTTCGAAGTTTATCGAGATGCCCAAAAGAGTACAAAGCTTTATTGTGTAATCCCTGGCTTGAATAAGCTGATGCCTGGTGGTGGCTGAAAGGAGCCAGTCGTCGAGATACGGAAACACCTGGAATCCTTGACGTCTCAGGTGAGCCGTGACCACTGCCATGCATTTGGTGAACACTCTGGAGGCTGTAGTGAGACCAAAGGGCAGGGCTCTGAACTGGAAATGACTGGACCCCAGCCGAAAGCGGAGAAATCTCCTGGAGCGTCTGTGGATTTTGATGTGATAGTACGCATCCTGAAGATCTACTGAGCACATCCAGTTGTCCTTCTGTAAGAAGGGCAGAATTGACTGAAGAGTGACCATTCGAATCTTGTCTTCCTCACAGACTTGTTGAGTCTGCTGAGATCCAATATTGGTCTCCAGTCTCCCGTCTTTTTGGGGACCAAAAGAACCTTGAGTAGATTCCGGCTCTGAATGATCTGTCGTAACTGGCTGAATGGCTCTTTTTGCAGAAGTTTTAAGACTTCTAACTCTGCAATTTCCCTTAGACCGGGTGGTACATCTGGAAGGGAATTTGAGTGATAGAAAGGACTTTCCTCGAAAGGAATTTTGTAACCCTCGGATATGATCGACTGTACCCATCTGTCTTGTGTGAGGGAACGCCTGGCTTCTTGGTACAGCGATAGTCTTCCCCGACTGCCTCCAAGGATGGACAGCCGGGAAACATCTCAGGGATGCTGAAAGGGCTTGTCAGAGAGAGGCTCTCTGTTTCCCTGGTTTTGGACCCCCTCTGCCACTAGAGCGGCGCCTGTTGTTGTTACCACCTCTGCCACTAGGGGTAAACTGACCACGTGAATCCGGCGTGACTCCTTGGGATTTATGGAACCACATTTTGCCACCTTTCTGTCCTTTGGGGTAAGGTCTAGAAGGGTGGAAAACGGACTCCTACGGCAGAAAGAGTCTTGCCGTCCTGCTCACACCTGGTCAAAGTTTCCTTCACTTGAGGGCCAAACAAAGCTGACCCATCAAAGGGAGAATTTGTGAAGGACGCCTTAAAGGGATCTGCAAAGTCACATAGCCGCATCCAGGCCTGGCGCCTAAGGGCCACACCTGTACCTGCGGCCCTACTGCTCCATCAGCAGCATATGATATAAGCCGCATGGAGGAGTTTGCAATGGAATTAAGGGTTCCTAGCTGCGAAGCAATTTTTCCTGAGCTCCTGCAGCTGTAGGATCCTGTACAACATCACCTAGCTCCTTAAGGATATCCCTTTGGAGTCTGGTGAAGTGACATAGGTAATTCAGCGAATGCATAGCAAAGGTCGCTGAGGAAAACATCCGCCACCGCACCTATCCATGGTCCTAGAGTCCTTATTAGGAGGATGGACGGCACGGAAGGATCTGCAAGTTCCTTTTGGTGGCAGCAGCCACCACCATGGCATCAGCGGGACACCCTTAGTGAGGAATTGCTTATCACACGGGCAGTAATAAATTTTGAAGGCCTCCTAGGGACTGGCTCTACAGAGTCAGGAGCTGCCCACGCCTTCAGGCAATAACTTGCATAAGGGGTCGAAGGCGGAGACACCCAGGAGGTGGAGGGCCGAGATCCAAACGCCTCTAGGTATACTGACTCATCCTCAGAGGGATTATTGGTGGGCCAGTTTCCTCTGTTTAAGGAGTTCTAGGATGTCTGAGAAGGAGACATCCTCAGAGGGGATCTTGGGGATCCCTCTGACTCATCTAAGTCAGTATCTGAAGTGATAGACTCGGGAGTCTATATGTTTCCTCTTACAAGTCCTCTTTCTAGGAGGATCTCCCGAAACATCAGGAGAATCCTCGGAAGAGGGGATATTCCCAATGGGGAAACCTGAGGCGGAGGATCTCTGGGTCCTGTAGCAAGAGAAGTGGCAGAGATGTCAACAGGCACTGCAGAGGGAGGAGCTAAGGGAACAGACTGCTGGCTGATACCAGTGGCCAGCACACTCTTCATCACCTCGAATGCTCCCCTCCCAGGAAGGTCCGAGAGAACCCGTTCCGAAGAGCTAGGAACTCCAGGGACCACCGGAAGGGAAGTCTCCGAGGCAGATGTCGGAGCCGAGCTCACCAAGGCCGAGGCTCCAAGGGGAAGAGCGGGTTCGGACAAGGGTCCGATGCCACTCACCCCCTCAGAGGAGACCATGGAAGCCCGGCCACCGAATCCCTCTAAGGAAGGTCTCAAGAGGAGATAAGAGTAGAGGCTGAAGGAACAGAAGGGGTATCTGTCCTTCAGCAGTAGCAGTAACCATTCGAAGACTCCAACTCCAAGCTCTGGGGTAGAGTTGAAGGAGGAACTGCAACGGGTGTGGACCAATAGCCGTCTGTTGAGACGGACTATGTAACATTTGGGCCAGTGCCTGTGACTTAAGTAATCTACTGACCACTCTCTCTAAATCATGGTCAGAAAGCCTGGATGACCTTGAAGATCGGCTCCGATGGCTCCCGAGAGGAGAGGTGAAGCCGGAGCCGAAAGTATCGGCTCCAAGGAAGGAGACCTAGACCTCTTCCTCGAAGGAGCCATCGGAACCGATGAAACTATTGAACCTGTCGGAGCCGACAACTTATCGGAGCCGACAGGTAGCCTCGATGCATCGGCTCCAGCCGGAGCCGATACAGCCACAATAACGGTGTCGGAGCCGATCGGAGCCGACACCGATGCCTGAGCCACATGGTGGTCGGAACCGATCGGAGCCGACACCGAAGTGGTCGATGCAGAATCGGCACCGATAGCCATCGGTGCCGAAGGCTTAGTTAAGCCAGAATCGGCTCCAGCCGGAGCCGATCTCGACTCAGAACGAGTTGGAGCCGAGGCCACAGGCTTGGACACAGAAGCCTGGGCCTTGGAAGACTTAGCAGTCTTGGATGGAGCCGACTTAGCCGGAGAGCCCTCCGGCTTAAGAAGGCCCCTCAAAATCAACTTATTCCTTCTTTCCTGCAAGACTCTCTGGCTGAAAGAATGACAAATAGCACAGGAGTCCTGCAGGTGAAGAGGCCCCAGGCAGTACAGGCAAGAAGTGTGACCGTCTGTCAGAGACATTTTCTGACAGCACGAGTCACACTTCTTAAAGCCTGAGACCCTTTCTTTAGACATGGTGCACACACAGACACACACACCAGTCAAAGAATTTAAATTAAATATACCAAAAGGTATAACTAAAAAACACACACACACACCCTAACAGGGGGGGATGGGATGGGAGAAAGTCTGACTAAAAAAATAAGAAGAGACAGAAAATTTTCTGTCAGAAAATGTTTAAAACTAATTTAAAACTAACAATAAGGGTTTTTTTAGTAAAAAGGGGCTAAAATAGCGAAGTAGTAAATCACTTACCAGGAGCTGGTAAAAGGAGGACCTCATAAGCGAAGCGGCAAACGAGATCAGGGTACTTACCGCCTTGCATCATGGGATATGGGGCTGCCTCGAGCTGGTAAAAGTGACTCTCGAGCTTAGCAAGTGCCGAGTCGGAGCCGAGGATCGGCTCCGAACCCATCAAGCAAGAATGAAGGCGAGATTGACAACTTAACATTAAGCAATTTATTGATGACCCAAAAAAGTTTTATAGAGAATTGGGATACAAGGTAAAAGAAATTGAAAGACCACCAAAAAGAGAAAAAAAAAATAGATACATTTTGGAGAAGTATCTATGAAGATTCTGTGGAACATAAAAAAAATTCTAAATGGATAGAAGAAGTAAAAGAATGAATAAGAAGTTTAAAGGTACAGGACATGAAATGGAATGAAAGTAATAGCCAGAGAGATTAAAATGAAGTTGGAAAACCCCAGGCCCAGATGCAGTACCTAACTTCTGGTTAAAATTTTAACATCTTCGCATGAAGATTTAGCCATGAGTAAGAACTATTTATATACACACCCCGAACAGACACCAACCTGGCTAACAAAGGAAAAAACAATGCTTCTACTTAAGAGTGAACCTGCAAGCTACCCTAAAAATTATAGACAAATAACTTGCATTCCAGCAATGTATGAACTATACACTGGAATTGATGCCAACAGAGTCTACAGTCGTTTAGAAGAAAACTCAATTATGGCAGTAGAACAAAAGGGCAATAAAAAAAGTTGTATGGAACAAAGGATCATTTGCTGTTAAATAAAGTCATAGTAGAGAACTGTAAAAAGGGAAATAATTTAACTATGGCATGGACTGACTACATAAAAGCATTTTATAGTATCCCACATTCATGGATAAGAGTGCTTAAAATATATATAAGATAAACCCTACACTGATCAACTACATTAAAGTGACCATGAAGCAGTGGCAGACCACTTTGCAATTAAGCCATGATAAAGGACAGATTATTACCCCAGGGATAAAAATTCAAAGGGGGATATTCCAGGGTGACTCTCTGCCACTGGTGCTATTCTGCCTTCCCTTTAACCCATTAAGCTGTCTACTTAGCAGCTTAGGCTATAGCTATAATTTGGCTACTAAAGAACAACAAAGTGTAAACACTTCTCATCTTCTCTTTGTCGATGATTTGAAACTGTATAGCTTATCAGATAAGGAACTGAAAGTACAACTGCAAGTTGTCAAAACTTTTTCAGATGATAAAAGAATGTCATTTGGTCTTGATAAATGTGTAAAATCAACCTTTAAAGCAGGAAAGCTGCAGGACCGGGAAGACATCAGTTTGGGACAAGAATGTGATATAAAAGAACTTGAGCAAGAGAGAGTGTATATATATTTGGGAACTGATGAAGGATCAACAATAAAACATGAATAAACGCAAAAAAAGAAGTTATGTATGCAACATAATGTTCCATGTGTGTTGTCCATTTCGCCTTCATTCTTTACTTGGGTCCGGAACTGATCCTCGGTTCCAACTCGGCCGTATACAAAAGCTCAAGGTCTTCCACTGGTTTGTGGCAGTATCCATATCTCCTCATGCCCTAGGAAAGCTCCCCAGATCTTGTTTGCTGATAACAACAGGTACCAACTAGACTATTTTAACACCTTATAGAACAATGAAGAAGGACAGATAACATTACTTGCCAATTGTAACCGCTTGGCCCCCCAGGTGCCAAGACCTGGGGAAGGAGGGTGGAATGTAAGAATGAAGGCAAGATGGACAACACACATGGAATGTTATGGTGAGTACATAACTTTTTATGTGATGTTGTCCTATCTTGCCTTCATTCTTCACTGGTTGGGACAGCGTTCCTAGCACAATATTTCTTGGGCGGCTCACGGGAGAATATTCTTCAGAACATTGGACCCAAAAGAGGCCCTGTTTCTGGAGGCCAAATCCACTTTGTAATGAGTGATAAAGGTATGAGGCCTTGCCCATGTTGCAGCAGCACAAGTGGTGTCAATTGGTAGTCTAGTGTGAAAAGCAGAAGAAGCTGCTATGGCTCTCGTAGAATGACCCTTGACTTTACAAGGAAGATCTTTGTTGTTAGATTTGTATGCAAAAGTAATACAATGTGATACCCATTTTGAAAGCATGATCTTAGATACAGGAGCACCTTTCTTAGATTCTGAAAATGAAACAAATAATTGGTCAGATTTTCTGAAGTCCTTTGTCCTATGTAAGTAGAAATGTAATTGTCTATGTACATCCATATGGTGTAGCATATATTTTGCCTTGTTGCCATAGTTGGGGAAAAAACGCTGGTAGTTCTTTGGACTGATTTAAATTACACTCTGAGCATACTTTTGGTGGAAAAGATGGGTTTGTTAGAAGGGATACTCTGTCTTTATGGAAAAGCATGTAGGGGGCTTTATCGATAATGCTTGCAGCTCTGAAACCCTTCTAGCAGAAGTGATGGCAATCAAAATAATTGTTTTCCATGTCAAGAACTTTAGATTGCAGGATGATGCAGGTTCAAAGGGGAAATAATTAAGCAGGGCAAAACAAAGTTTAGGTTCCATGGTGGCAGAGGGGTCTTAATGGGTGGTCTTAACACAATAGTGCCCTTCAGAAAGGCTTTGCATAGTCTGTGAAACATCAGATTTGGGGCTAAATTGCTTATATGAAAATTAGATATTGCTACTAACTGGACTCGAATGGTAGCTGCAGCTGCGCCTTCATTAGAAATTCAAGAATAGAACCTACAGAAGCAGTAAAGGGATCAATGTGGTTACTTAATGCCCAGGAAGAAAATCTTTTCCATTTCCTCATGTATAATTTTCTCATTGAAGCCTTATGAGGTGACATCAAGGTATGATCCACAGAAGGAGAAAGGTTAGGGAGCCTGGCTATATTTGGAATCGGAGTAGCCAAGCTGTTAATTTAAGGGTTTGAAGAAAGGGATGGAGCGTTTCTGATGCATAACTCAGAAGTCTGGAACTGGGTCCAGAATCCGCGGGTCCTCCCGGAGATGAGGCCAAAGGAAGGAGAACCAAATTTGACGAGGCCAGATAGAGTGACGAGAATCAAATTGCTTCCCAATAAGCTGGCCTTTTGAAGAACTTTGGGTATCAAAGAAAACGGAGGGAAGGCATAGAGCAGACCAGAGGGCCAATTGTGTACAAGTGCATTACTTTGGTGACTCCTCCAGTGAGGGGATTAGGGCAAAATAACTGCTGCATTTGGCATTCATGGATGTGGAAAAAAGGTGGCAGCAAGGCTGGGCCCATTTGTGGAAAATCATCTCCTCTACTTCTTGTTTTAGGTATCACTCGTGAGGCATCAGAATCGCTCTCCTGAGTTTGTCTGCTATCATGCTGGATTTCCTCAAGATGTGTGTTGCTATCAGAAAATGTAGGGAGGAGGTCGCCCACTGCCATACTCTCAGGACCTCTCGACAAAGGTGGTAGAACCTGGTTCCTCCTTGTATGTTTATGTACCAAACAATTGGCATGTTGTCTGTCTGTATTGCAATAGTTCCCAGCGGAAGAGAGTCCTGAAGTGCCTGCAACGCCAAAAGCACCACTCTCATCTCTAGGACATTGATATGCAACTGGGACTCATGATCCTGCCAAGTGCCTTGGACTGTCCTTCCCAGATAATGCACCCCCCCTATCTGGGAGGCATCCTTGGTTACTGTGGCTAAAGGCGTGGAAGGACAATGGGTCAAACTGATGTCACGTGAGTAGAGTGAAGCCACAAGTGAAGGTCTTTCTTGCAGGACTCTGTTATCAGAATTTGGTGAGACATGGGTTGTTCCTGCAAAAACCACTGAGTGAACAGTAGCCAATGCAGAATTCTCATGTGCAGGTGTGCTAAAGGAACTAAGTTTATTGCTGCTGCCATGGTTTCCAAGACTTTCAGAACTGTTCTTGCCTGTACTCTTTCCTTGGAAAGTAGGCCTAAAACCTGATGTTGCGTACTAGAACTCTTTCTAGAGGAAGTTTTGCCATAATTTTTGATGTGTCTAGATCTGCCCCTATAAAAACAATACGTTGAGATGGCAACAAGGCAGATTTTTCGTAATTTATCGTGATTCCTAGGTGAGAGCAGAGAAGTAATGTGGTGTCTCTTGTTTTTAGTAGTAGATGCATGGTGGTGGTGGTAGTTAGGAGCCAGTCGTCTAAATACGGAAACACTCAGAATCCCAGATATCTAATTTTGCTGTGACCACTGCTATACACTTGGGGAACACTCTGGGGGCTATAGTAAGACCAAAGGACAGAGGCCAAAACTGGTAATGACTGGTTCCCAGCCAAAAGTGCAGATGACTCCTGGATGGCCTGTCAATGTTTATGTGGTAGTATGCATCCTGAAGGTCTATAGAGCACATCCAATTGTCTTTTCACAGAAAAGAACCTTGAGTAAGTTTCGGATCCTATTTGGTCTGCAGAGACTATCTGGATGACTCTTTTGTCTAGCAACGTTTGAATTTCTAGAGTTGCCTGTTCCCTCTGACTGGGTGGAACATCTGGGATGTTCTTTATGTTTGGGACGGGGAAAGAAAAGGGTATAGAATAGTCTCTGGATATGATACGTTGTACCCACTTGTCTTTTGTTATTTCTAGCCAGGCTTTTGGGTACAAAGATAAGTGACCCCTGACTGCCTCCAGAGATGGACAGGCAGGCCTCCCTTAAGGAGTGCTGAAAGGGCCTACCAGGGAATAAATCCCTGTCACCCTGATTTTGTGGACCCCCTCTGCCACGTGGACAGCATATTCCATTACTGCTTCCCCCTCTGCCACTGGTGGAAGTGTCACCACTTGTGTCCTGAAAAACTCTCTGGGATTTTCAAAATCACATCTTTCCTCCCTTTTGAGCTTTTGGGTAAGGTCTAGAAGGTAGGGGAAAATGGATTCCTACAGTAGAGAGAGTTTTTCCTTGTTGCTCACACCTGGTTGAGTGTGTCCTTAACTTTTGTCCTGAAGAGGAATGAGCCATTAAAGGAGGCATTAACAAAGGTAGATTTAAAGGGTTCCACAAAGTCACACAAGTGCATCCAGGAATGTCTCCTCAGGGAAATTCCTGAACCCACTGCCCTGCGCGCTCCATCTGCTGCGTAAGAAACAAGACTCATAGAGGAGTTAACCACAGAGTTTAAGGTGGAGAGCTGAGAGGAAACCTTGTCTGATAGCCCTGCAGCTACTGAACCTTGTAGAGTATCTCCTAGCTCCTTTAGAAGATCACGTTGTAGCCTAGTAAACTGCATTAGATAATTAAGCGATTTGAGTGCAAAAGTCGCTGAGGAGGACATGCAGTTCCCATATCTGTCCATCGTATGAGACTCCTTGTTTGGCAGATGGACAGACGAGGATGTCTCTGAAAGTTCCTTTTTGGTGGTTGCCACCACCACCATAACATCCACTGGAACACCCTTGGTAAGAAAAATCTTTGCCTGATGGTGCAGTAATAAACTTGTTTGGCCTCTTGAGGAACAGGTTCCACTGAGTCTGAAGACTCCCATGCCTTTTGACTAATTCCATGAGTTCATCAAAAGGCAGAGACACCCAAGTGGCAGAAGGGTGAGACCTGAAAGCCTTCAGGTATGTGGATTCCTCCTTAGAAGAGTTGATGGGCTTCCAGCTGCCTCTCTGTTTAAGGATTTCTAGGATGTCAGCAAAGGAGACATCTTCAGAAGGTGATCATGGGGACCCTTCTGACTCATCAAGGTCTGCATCAGAAGTGACTGACTCCTCTGGGGAGTCTAAATGCTTCCTCATGCAAAGTCTCTTACTAGGGACCTCTTCAGAAGGATATTCTGGAGTGGTTTCAGAAGAGAGGGATTCACCCGATGGGGCATCCTGAGGCCTAGAGTCTCCACAAGTCTGTGGATGGTGGGATGCCTAGACAGATGATGGTGCCTTTGGGGGAAAAATGTCAGGACCCAAGAGTGAGCTGTCTGTGGAGACAGCACTCTCCTCATCACCTCGAAAGCCCCCCTTCCCCTGATCCAATGACATCTCCAGCTGGAAGAGCCGAGCTCACCCACGCCAAAGCCCCGAGAGGCAAATTCAGATCCAACAAATGTCCAATCCAACCAGACAGCGTCAGCTCCTAGACTCCTTGAGTTCATACAGAACCAAGGATGGTGGAGCAGATGTCGGGCCTGAAGATCCCAGAATAGATCTTGGCACCAATGGTTCCACTACAATCATTTCCTGATATTCCAGCTCCGGGGTCCCAGGTTGGCTTGGAGGAGGAATCGATGTCGAAGGTGAGGTCTTGGTTGGTTCTGAATCCCTCTGGGTTGGAGCCGACAGCAGTTTGGCCAGCGTCAGTGACTTTAAACTCGCTGCACCACCCAATCCACGTCATCATCAAAAAGACTCCTGAGGACCGAGAGGAGGGGGCAGGAGATATGAATGGTTGCAGTAGAGGTGATCTTAAAGTAGGAGAGACCGGTACCAATTCTGGGGACAGGCTCAGTAATTCCAACTCTAATGGCACCGATAAGGAAGGAGCCAATGACAGAGATTTTCCAGGCCCAGCAATTATCGGGTCCGGAGATGCAACTTTGGTCAGTTTTTTTGCTGGCTCTGATTGGCCAGAAGAAGGAGAAGACCTTTTTCCAGATTTATCAGACTTTGAGGAAGGAGACTTGGTCACTTTTGAAGTGCCCTGACCTTCTTCTAGCGCTTTAGTGAAAGGGGACTTCAGTAAACCTCTCATTATTAGTTTGCTCTGCCTTTCAAGCAGCACTTTAGAACTGAAAGAGTGGCAAATGGAAAAGGATTCTTGCAGATGCAATGCTCCACGGCGGTAGACAGAAATAGTATGGCCATCCATGATAGACATTCTCTGGCTACACTTCACACACTTTTTGAACCCAGAGGGTTTGGTTTCCTTATGTTCTTTAGATATAATTAGTATGCAAACAGTCAATAACAACAAGCATAAGAAAGGTACACAAACTACTTAACAGTATAGCAGAAAACCCAGTGCTATCACTGTACTATATATATATATATGTGACATAGAGAGTCTCCTTCGCAGCCTAGCAGATTTTAAGGACTGTAGCATGCACTACCCCTTCTTACAAAGCTGTTACCATTGCCTTTAACCTAACCTATTAGTTATCTTAACATCTGTTTTACCTAAATGGTAACATTTTTATCTGAGTTTGGCTGTTCAACGCTCCCACACAAACAGTGCCACTATGAATCATTTAACTAAAATGAAGCTGAATTAGCCCCTTTAAGCGCTCAACCTCCCATGCTAGGCATATTGCCCTACTTGAACTACTGAACAGTTAGACTATTCTTGTCAGTATTATTTTAATAATCCATGTTTTCTATTATTCTTGTTTCTGCTTTAATATGAATACCCAGTTTCTGCTTTTAATATAGCAAATTATTTAATGTATATGTTTTTACTACTAACGTTGTTTAGGTATATGATTACTTGCATTTGGAACTTGCTCTCTATTGTTCTCACTGATTGACTTATTATCTTCATCTCTCTCTCTCCACTATTTTTTATTATTAGTTTTGTCTGGGTGGACCCTGCGAGCAGCTACCTAACTGCCTTCTATCCTCCTGGAAAACCAGAACTTGAGCCCATTAAGCTTCAATCCCACTACTCTTCTGCGATACCATCCCAAACTGACTGTGAAAGTATGTTTTATTCCACCATGTTTTACCCATAGGACAAATCTCGGGTCTACTAGTCTAGCTACCTGTTCAGGACTGCCAGCAGCCAATAGCCCCTGTCCCCTCCACTATACTAGTACTGACTCTTATCTTACATCCACCTCATATATATTACTGTAACTGGCTATACTTTTATTTTCCTCTCTCCCCTTCTCTATTACCCCTTTCTCACCTGCATAGTTTTGATAGGTCACTGACTTTGACCACTAGGTGGCATCCTACTACTATCCTATCTACTCTTGGTTCACTATTTCTACACTCTCCAATACCTTACTTTTGTCCGGTTCCCGAATCTATTTCTCTAACCCAGTTTGCTGTTTACTCTCTCTGAACCCTGCCAAACCACCCTTCTACTGTACTGTATCTCTACAAACCTGTGTATTTTCTGAGGTTAAATTAACTTCATACTCAACTTTTACTCTTACCTTTTACATACCTACCTGCTGCTTCCTCACCTTACAGATTGTTTTTCTTTCACACTGCTATACCACTCTCTTGTGTCTTCCCGCTCCGTTCGCCCTTCGGGCTCACTCCGCTCCCCTACCCTGCCCCCAAATCCCACCCGCCCCTAGCACCTCTACATTTATACCCTCATAGTCACTCCCCTTCCTCCTCTCAACCAATCACACCTCCTCCTTTTACTACACCCTGTAATTGTTTCACTCCCCTCTACTATAACTCCTCCCTCCCCTGCCTACCTATTCTTAAAGCCACACTCCCTTAATCCTGCATTCATAACTCATCACAGTCTTTTAAAGCATGTCTTCACAATACCTACCTTTACTACTTCTAACTCTCCTAACTACTCTTACATCTACCTATCTCTTAACCTCCTATGAACAACCCCTTCCTCTTTCTCCTACTATCCCTCACAAACAGACCCAAATAACACCCCTAGCTCTGTCTGTAAGTTATCTCAATGCAATCTACAATACCTCCTACCTTCAAGCCAAATATCACCGTCTCTCTCACTTGAAATACCCAAGTCGTATCATCAGAAAATATTCTGACTACTACTGCAAAACCCCTAAATACTTCAACCCTATATTAATCCACTCATTATTAGATGGCGACATTCACCCCAATCCCGGCCCAAACTCATCCCCACCATCCACTAAATGCCACCTTTTCAAAACAAAGCCAACACAGTCCACTAAAGCCCCCAAATCACTCTCAATTGCCCATCTAAACATACGTAGCATCTGTAATAAAATACCACTAATTCATGCTCTTCTAGAGGTTCAACAGTTTGACATCCTCTGCCTAACAGAAACATGGCTCAAACCCTCTATAAAAGATAATGAAATTACCCCCCCCCGGGCTATAACATCCTCAGGCAAGATCGCTTAAAAAAAAAAGGTGGTGGGGCTGCAATTTTCTATAAAAGCGGACTGCTACTTAGTAAAACTACATATAATCTACCATCAGACAATAATACTGATATAATTATTTCAAAACTGCAGCTAAACCTTCATAAAACAATTTACATTGTCTGTACATATCTTCCCCCAGGGAAAAACCCTACTATATTAGAAGACCTACTAAATTGGCTTTCCCTTAATCTCCCCCAAGAAACAATAATCCTAGGAGACTTTAACATTGACTCTAACTTATGCAAGCAAACCAATCCTTCCACCCTTATAAACCTATATGGCTTCTCTCAAACCATTAACTCACCTACAAGAATTAACAAACTTAACAATAAGGAAAGCATACTTGACTGGATATTAACAAATAGTCCACATCAAAAATATACAACAGGTACTCTCCCAGATGACCTTAGCGACCACTTACTTACATATATTATCAGGCATAAAACAAGTTTTACCATCCCTACCTTAGTCAGAACATCTCGCTGCAAAAAATTCTTTGACGCCAATCTGTTTCAAAATGAACTTATGAAAATGAACTGGACACCTCTTAAGTCTCTCCCTATAGATGAAGCTGTTAGTCACTTCAATAATACTTTTCTGACCATACTTGAACACCATGCCCCAATGCGTACAAGAAGGATTAAATCTAAAACAGCCCAATGGCTCTCTAACGATACTAGGAAACTAATCCTCAGTAGAAATAAAATCTGGGCTAAATGGCGAACCACTAAAAATACAACTGACCAGCTAGCATTCAGACAACAAAGAAACATCACAAAAAAAGCTATCCTACAAGACAAAAAGAACTTTTATACTA
This sequence comes from Protopterus annectens, assembly GCF_019279795.1. Classification (NCBI taxonomy): domain Eukaryota; kingdom Metazoa; phylum Chordata; order Ceratodontiformes; family Protopteridae; genus Protopterus; species Protopterus annectens. The sequence continues at coordinate 1,248,681,974 of NC_056745.1, forward strand.
AACTACAACAATCATCCCTATCAACCTCAAAAATTTTGGACTGCTATTAATATGCTAACCTCCCCTGGCAAAGTCACCACACCAAATCCACTAGGCTCTACCCTTGACTGCCCATTACAAACTGCAAATGCCTTTAACACTTTCTTTACCTCAGCTATACTTAAGCTAACAAACCAACAAAGCCCTGATATCTCCAAACTACCTTCCTCCAGCCCTACCCCACCCACTTTCCACCTCAAACCAATACCCACCTCTTATATCTCATCCTTGCTACAGAAATTAAAACCGTCCACCCCCTCAGCTGACAAACTACCTGCTGAATACCTTCAACTAAGTGCAAAAGCCATTGCCTACCCCATCTCCATACTTATTAATAGGACCTTAGAAGAAGGTGTAGTTCCCTCTATCTGGAAAATTTCACATATTATCCCTCTCTTTAAAGGTGGTGACTCTTTGGAATATTCCAACTTCCGCCCCATAGCATTGCTATCTCCTCTTGCAAAAATAATGGAGAAATGTATCCATAAGCAAGTACTAAATCACTTATTAGACCATAATCTCCTAGCTAACTGTCAACATGGTTTTCGGCCATTCCATAGTACTACCACAGCCTTACTATCCTTCATCGACTCAATCAACACTAACCGCAACAAAAATCTTCTTTCTTCAGCATTCTTTGTTGACCTGTCCAAAGCATTTGACATGGTCAATCATCATCTGCTCCTCTATCACTTAAAATCTCTCTCTCTTGACAATCCTGCAATAAACTGGATCACATCCTACCTAGACAAAAAAAAACAGGCGGTTCTCTGGCATAACCATCTCTCAGACCTCCTCCCCACCTCTATAGGGGTTCCACAGGGGTCTATCCTAGGTCTTCTACTGTTTTCCATATTTATTAATGACCTTCATCTAGCCACTCCTCTATCAACTTGCATTCAATATGCAGATGACACCACCATCATTTGCTCTGCCCCAACACAATCCGAACTTCACTCACTCACACAAAAAACCTTCACAACCATTGAGCATTGGTTCTCTAACCATTGTCTCCTTCTCAACCCTAAGAAAACCAAACTCCTACTTTTTACACCCACTCATATGTCTCCCTCCCTTACCTTCATACTTACATCCAATAACAGTACCCTTATCTCTCCAGACCATACCACCAAACTCTTAGGTATTACAATCGACAATCAACTAAAATTTGACAACCATATAAACGCTACAATTAAATCTACCAATAGAAAACTAGGTTCTCTGTATAGAATCAAATCTTTCCTAACTCCTGAAGCCAGAACTACTATAGCTAGAACCCACTTAATCTCTACCCTATTATATGCCTCCCCCATCTATACTAAGCTCTCTAAGTACAATCTTAACATACTATCTACAGCCTATAACAGTATTGCCAGATTTGCCACAAACTCTCCATATAGGACTCATCACTGTCAAAACCTAAAAAAACTAGGCTGGCTAGAGCTACCTCACCTAATATCATTCAACCAACTCACTATTGCCCACAAAGCCCTTTACCACCCTGACAATACTCCAATGCTCTCCACCCTCATTATGCCATATAACAATCTGAGGAATCTACGCTCATCCAACAAAATACTGATCCATAATTCTTTATCTAATAACTTAGCAGGTAATTCCTTATTCTCCAACTCAGTGGGTAAAATATGGAACCAACTACCAAATGACCTTACTTGCCTTACATCTCTCCCACTATTCAAAACTAACCAAAAGCTCTTCCTTTCCAACCACTGGCTATGCTCTTGCCATAACCCTGACTAACCTTTTCTTTTCTTTTTTTCCCATATTATCTGATTTCACTACCACCCATCCTTCTTCTTATTTCCTTCTCTTGCAATTTAAATCTCCACAACAAGCTGAGTGCCTTTTCCCTTCATAACAATAAGTTATGCCTCAATTATTCTTGCAGTGCAATTGTGTATGTAAATTTTTACCTTATCTTCTGTCCAAGCTAACAAAGTATTTTAAATCCCATACTCAATGTAGCAGGCTGAAATTGAATGTTTATTCTATCATATCTTTTTATTTGATTTGATTTTTTAAAGTATTTGTAAAGTATTTTTTAAAGTATTAATTTAGTATTGCAGCGGAGCTTTTCTCCTCGGGCCTCCACTGAAAATGGACATGTATCCAGCTGGACTAGCCCGGTTAACAAATGTAAAATAAATAAATAAAATAAATAAATATATACACACACACACACACACACACACACACACACACACACACACACACACACACACACACACACACACACACACACACACACACACACACACACAAAATGTTTTTCTTTTTTTTTAAACAACAGGAAGAAACAAACGTAACACCTCCAGCAGAAAGAAGGGGAAAGGGTTGACAGTTGTCTAAATAAAAATGAAGCTGCCTAGCCAAAAAAAAGGGGGGGGGAACAGGTAGCTCTCTAACTTGAGTTGGCACTTTAAGTTAGGAAGAAGTAAATAATTTTCTTTACAGCACTCTCTAAATTAAATGAGTATGTAAATAAGCAAAAAAAGGATAGTAAAGAAAGCCCACTAACTAGAAATGGGCTTTGAACACTAAATTTAAGCCAGGATAGAGAGGTAACACAGGCTTACGATGGCCAGAAGCAAAGCACAAGAGCAAACACACTAAGCTAACTAAATAACTACTAAAACTCTATATGCTAATTATCTAAACAGCCAAAATACAAAGTATTTTAATGATAAGCAAGAACAATTTTCCAACTTAGCCAGAGCCAAAATGGAAGCAACTGATCTGTTTAGCAGCAAACGAGATTTAGGGATCTTTCCTAAGGCATGATGGGATAGGGATACAGCCACGAGCCAGTGGAAGACCTCGAGCTTTTGTATATGGCCGAGTCGGAACCGAGAATCCATCCGGACCCAACTAGTGAAGAATGAAGGTGAGGTAGGACATCACATTAAAACTTAGTAAGGAGGAGTACTTAAGAAGACAAATTAATCCTGAAAACAGCACTGACATCTAGGAACAAAATCCAAGCTATAAACCAATTTGCTCCTCCTGTCCTAACTTACAGTTTTGGAATGATTGACTGATCCCAAAACTTGTTGGATAGATTAGATAGAAAAACAAGAAGGATGCGTCATGCTCACAAAATGATTTATAAAAATCAGTTCATACCAAGATTACATATTCCCCATTCCGAAGGAGGGGTGGGCCTCCTTTAAATTGATTACATGTACAGATCTGCAATAATGGGACTTCACACATATCTGCTGACCTCACAAGACCCAAATGTAGTGACAGTTTTGAAACGAAACATGAGGAGAATAAATCTAAGGTGACTTCCCTGCTTAATCTAGCAGAAGCATATTTGTGTCAAGCAGGAATGGAAATCAAACCAGAAGTACATAAAAATCAGGCAGCAAACTCAATGTACCAAAAAAACAAAAGAAAGAATATAAGGTCAAGGACCAAATGAGAAGGCAAGAAATGTGGAAAATGCATAAATATAGTTGCAAGTACAGAAAACTTCTAGAAGAACTTCATGTTGATCAGGATTGGATGCAGGAATGGTTAAGGAGAGGCAAATTCAAACCAAGAAATGAAAGGTTAATATTGGTGGCCCAAGATAGTGGGTTACGTTCACATTGGCTTACAAAGTCCATTGACCACGTGGGAGAACCAGACAAATGTAGGTTTTGTAAAACAGAACTGGAAACAGTTCCTCACTTTATTGCTGGTTGTGACATACTAATGGCAGAAGGACTGTATACTGAAAGGTATAATAATGTGGCAAGACTGTTGCACTAGGGATTGTGCAAACATTATGGTACTGAAGTAGTTGAAAAACACTAGAAACATGAGCCACAAAGCATCATAGAAAATGATGAAGTCTACATCACATGGGATAACCCATTACCAACAGTTCAAAACCAGATGCTAGAAAACCAGATATAGTGGTCCATGAAAAGAAGACAAAAGTAGCATTGATCATTTAAATCACCACACTCAGTGACTACAGTGTCTTACATACAGAGAGACACAAAGTCATAAAATACCAGGATCTGCAGGCAGAAACAAGAGCAATGTGGAAGAAAGATACACAGACAGTTACAATAGTAGTAGGAGCAAAGAGTCTTATAAAAAAGACTCTACAATCGTACTTAGATATGTTATCAATACATGTAACCCCATAACAATTGCATAAAACATCATTACTAGGCACATTGTGGGTGCTGTGAAGAGCACTTCTTGCTGACATCAAAGACTGAAACAAAGAAGTTATGTACTCACCATAATGTTCCATGTGAGTTATTCGTCTTGCCTTCATTCTTACTGATGGGTTTGGAGCCGATCCTCAGCTATGACTCGGCCAAATGCAAAAGCTTGAGGTCTTCAACCAACTCGTGGCCTACTCCCTATCCCATGATCCACTGGTGCTTCCCTCAGATATTGTTTGTTGCCAACAATGGTGTAAGCCATCTCCTAATACAGCAAGTATAGAATACACTAAAAAAAGGTCAATTACAGCCATACCTCACCTCAGATTCTCGATCCTTAAGAAGCCTGGAAGGGGGTTGGAGGGTGGGACGTAAGAATGAAGCCAAGATGAACAACTCACATGGAATGTTATGGTGAGTACATAGCTTCTTTATGTGAAGCTGTTCTGTCTTGCCTGCATTCTTACTGATGGGATAGTGTCCCAAGCACCAACTTCCTGGGTGGCTCACGGGAGTATATTCTTCAGGACAGTGGAACCAAAGGAATCCCTGTCCGTCGAGGCCCTATCCACTTTGTAATGAGTGATAAAGGTATGAGGCCTTGACCAAATAGCTGCTACACAAATTGTATCTATTGGTAATTTGGCAGAAAAGGCTGAGGAAGTGCATACACCTCTAGTTGAATGGGCCTTTGCCTTGTCTTCTAATGGTGAATTCACTGAACTGTATGTAAAGGAAATACAGTCTGATAACCATTTTGATAAAGTAGTTTTAACAACAGGAGCACCCTTCTTGGAGTCTGAGAAGGAAACAAGGAGTTGGCCCATTTTCCTGAAATCCTTGGCCCTGTCCAAATAGAAGCATAGCTGTCTGTGAACGTCAAGCTTATGCAACATATAATCTGCCTTACTGCCATACTTGGGAAAGAATACAGGTAACTCTATAGACTGATTGAGATTTGTTTCTGAGCATATCTTCGGTAAAAATGAGGGATTTATCCAGAGAGGCACTCTATCATTATGAAATATCATGTAAGGGGGTTTTATGGACAAGGCTTGTAACTCTGAAACCCTCCGAGCAGAAGTAATTTGCTACTAGAAAGATTGTTTTCCATGTAATATACATTAGGTTACATGAAGAGGCTGGTTCAAAGAGTGGCAGAATTATATGTGACAGAACAAAATTTAGATTCCACGGAGAAAAAGGAGATTTGATGAGTGGTCTTAAATGTACAGTGCCTTTGAGAAATGCCTTTGAGAGTCTATGAGACATGATATTAGACCCTTCCTCACCAAGATGGAAGTTGAAGATTGCAGCCAGTTGAACTGGAATAGTTGCAGGAGCTGCTCCCACACTGGATAGTTTTGCCAAAAATTCCAAAATAGAAGTTACTGGAACTAAATAAGGATCAATATGATTTGGTAAAGCCCATATTGAAAATCTTTTCCATCTACTGATATATAGCTTTCTAGTGGATGATTTGTGACAGAATGTCAATATATGCTGCCCTGCAGCTGAAAGATTCTGAAGCCTGGCTATGTTTGGAATGGGAGCAGCCAAGTTGTCAATTTGAGGGACCGAAGGGATAGGTGAAGAGCCCCAGATGAGTGAATCAGGAGGTATGGAACTGAGTCCAAAATCCAAGGTTCTTCCAATAGATGAGGCCAAAGAAAGGGGAACCAAATCAGGCGAGGCCAGGGGGCTATCAGAATTATAGTCCTTCCCAGAGCATTGGCTTTCTGTAAAACTTTGGGTATCAGAGGTAATCGTGGAAAAGCATAAAGGAGACCCGGGGACCAATTGTGTACAAGTGCATCCCTTGGGGCTTCCCCCGATGGGGGGATTAGGGCAAAGTAGCTGCTGCTTTTCGTGTCTGTGGGTGTGGCAAAGAGATTGCAGCAAGGCTGATCCCATATGCAGAATATGTCTTCCGCCACTACTTTCTTTATGGACCACTCATGAGGCAATAAAGTTCCCTTTTCAGCTTGTCTGCTATCACACTAGATTTCCCCGGGATGCGCGTTGCTATCAGAAAGCGCTGGGTGGAGTTTGCCCGTTGCCATAATCTCAAAGCTTCTCAACATAGGGGGTAAGATTTGGTTCTTCCTTGTTTGTTTATGTACCAGACTACTGACATGCTGTCTGTCTGGACTGTAATGGTCACCACAGGAAGAGAGTCTTGAAAGGACTGCAATGCTACAAGTACTGCTCTCATCTCTAGGACACTGACATGCAGGTGAGCCTCGTGTTCTTTCCATGTGCCTTGGGCTGCTCTTCCCTGATAATGCCCCCCACCCTATCAGGGAAGTGTCCGTAGACATTATGGCAATTGGGTTGGGTAAAACAAAGGGACATCTTATTGTTACACAATGCAATGTCAGCCACCATTGAAGGTCCTTCTTGCATGAATTCATGATTATAATCTGATGCGACACTGGGAGTTCCTGAAAGGACCACTGCGTGAAAAGGAGCCATTGTAGTATCCGCATATGCATCTGACCCAGTTTAATTGCAATGATTGCTGCCACCATTGTACTTAGCAATTTGAGAACCGTGGAAGCTGGGGCTTTTCCTTTCGAGAAAAGGGCTAGAACCTGTTGCCGAAGAGCACAAACCCTTTCTGATGGAAGTTTTAAGGTCACTGTGGTGGTGTCCAGATCTGCTCCTATAAAAATGGTATATTGCGATGGCAATAAGACAGATTTTTTTTCTAAATTTATGGTAATCCCCAACTGACAGCATAGACTGATAGTAGTGTCACTTGCTTGAATGAGCTGATGCCTGGTGGTGGCAGTTAGGAGCCAGTCATCTAAATATGGAAACACCTGGAATCGAAATGTCTCAGGTGAGCTGTCACTACTGCCATGCATTTGGTGAACACTCTGGGGGCTGTTGTGAGACCAAAGAGCAGTGCTCGAAATTGGTAGTGACTGGCCCCCAGCCGAAAGCGCAGGTGATCTCTGGACAGTCTGTCCATTTTTATGTGTTAGTACACGTCCTGGAGATCTATCCAGCATATCCAATTGTCTTTTCCTAGAAAAGAAAATATCAACTGCAGTGTAACCATCTGGAACTTTGCCTTGTTCACAGATTTGTTTAATCTGCTGAGATCCAAAATGGGCCTCCAGTCCCCTGTTTTCTTTGGAACTAAAAACCTTGAGTAAGTTCTGGATCCTGTCTGGTCTGCTGGGACCAGCTGGATGACTCTTTTTTTGTAGCAACCTTTGAATGTCTATGGTTGCTTGTTCCCTGTGACTGGGTGGAACATCTGGGATTGTTCTTATTGAAGAGGTAGGATGGAAAAGGGAATAGAGTAACCTCTGGATATGATGTTTTGTACCCGGCTGTCTTTTGTTATTTTTAGCCAGGCGTCTGGGTACAAAGATAAGCATCCCCCAACTGCCTCCAGAGATGGAAAGATGGGCCTCCTCGCAGGAGCGCTAATAGGGCTTCCCAAAGACCTGATCTCTGTCACCCTGGTTCTGCGGACCCCCTCTGCCACGTGGACGGCATCTTCCATTATTGCTGCCCCCTCCTCTGCCTCTGGAGGAGAGTTCACCACGTGTGTCCTGAAAGGTTCCTAAAGTTTTACGGAACCACATCTTTCCTCCTTTCTGACCTTTGGGGTAAGGTCTGGCAGGCGTGGAAAAAATGGACTCAGACGGCAGACAAGAGTCTTTCCATCTTGTTCACACCTGGTAAGCATTTCTTACACTTTGGGTCCAAAAAGAGATGAGCCATCGAAAGGGGTGTTGATAAAGGATGACTTAAAGGGCTCCACAAAAGAACATAAGCACATCCAGGAATGCCTCCTAAAAGCAATTCCTGTACCCGCTGCTCTGCTCTCTCCATCAGCTGCATACGAAAGCAAACACATGGATGAGTTTGTTAGGGAATTGAGAGTGGAGAGCTGTGAGGATATTTTATCTGAGATCCCTGCAGCTTCTGAACCCTGTAGAGCATCTCCTAGCATTTTTAGGAGATCTGTTTGCAATCTAGTGAAATGTGCAAGATAATTCAGCGACCTAAGCGCAAAAGTTGCTGAAATAAACATGCACTTTTCATATCTGTCCATGACTATCGAATCTTTATTCGGTGGATGGACAGACATCAATGTTTCAGATAACTCCTTCTTGGTGGCCTCCGCAACAACCATGGGATCAACAGGGACTCTCTTGGTGAGAAAAGCCTTGCCCTGTGGTGAAGTAATAAACTTATTAGACCTCCTAGGGATAGGTTCCACTGTATCTGTAGACTCCCACGCCTTTCAACAAACTAAGACCATGAGTTCGTCAAAAGGCGGAGACACCCAAGAGGCGGAGGGCTGAGACCTGAAAGCCTTCAGGTAGACTAACTCATCATCAGTAGGTTTGATGGGCTGCCAATCACCCCTTTGTTTGAGAATCTCTAAGATATCTGTGAAGGGAATATCTTCTGAGGGTGACTGTGGGGAGCCTTCTGAATCACCCAAGTCAGTGTCTGAAGTGACAGATTCCTGACGGAAGTCCAGATGCTTCCTCTTGCACAGCCTCTTCCAAGGGACCTCCTCAGTGGGAGCTTCTGGTGAGGTCTCGGAAGAGCAGGGATCGCCCAATGGGGCTTCCTACGGCTCTGGGTCTCTACACTTTTGCGGAATCTGTGATGCAGTAGACACTGGCACGTTAGGGGGAGAAGCTGCTGGTCCTGATGAAGTGGTTCTCCATGGGGACAATGCTGTCCTCATGGCATCGAAGGCCCCCCCCAGCTCCAATGCGAAGGAACTCCTGGATCCAAAGATACAGTCGATTCCCTCGGCACCAAAATGGCAGGCTCCGAGCCAGAGGTAGGTGCTGAACTCACCCATGCAGAAGCCCCGAGAGGCAAAGTTGGACCCAAAAGATCAAGTCGGCTATCCTTCCTGGACCCGACTGGAGAGTGTCGGCCCCTAGACTCTTTGGCCGGCACTGAAACAGTCTGAGAAGTCAGATCTGAAAGCCCTGGAGCAGGTCTCGGTACCGATGGCACCACTATCATCAGTTCTGAGAACTCCGGCTTTGAAACCTCAATTTGGATCGGGGGGGGGGACAGATATGGGGGAGGAGGGATAAATGGTTCTGAAGCCCCAAGGGTTAGCCCTGACAAAAGCTTGGCCAATGCCACATGTTCCACATCCATGTCTAATAGGCTTCTTGAGGACCGAGAAGACAGAGCCAAAGAAGCTACAGATTGTAATATCGGAGATTTCAGAATGGGAGATACTGGCTCCAGTACTTGGGACCGGCTCCTCATAGTGATAACCATCGGCTACGAAGTCAGTGGTGCCAAGGTTGAAGGTCTGTCAGATTTTGACTTACTGGATGACGGAGATTTTCCCGGCTCCGAAGATCTAGTAGTGGAAGAAGTTTTAGAATGCTTAGACGGCTTGGACTGCGCTGTATGACCTTGCTCCAATTCCTGTAAGGAAGATTTAATCAAGCCCCTGAAAATCAACTTGTTCTTCCTTTCTTGTAATACTCTGGAACTAAAGGAGTGACATATGGAACATGCTTCCTGTAAATGTAATGCCCCTAAACAATACACACACTCCGTGTGCCCATCAGAAATGGACATTTTCTGTCCACATTTAGGGCAGTTCTAAAACCCTGAAGGTTTAGACTGTTTAGCCTCCTTGTCTTTATCTTGAGACATCTTAACCCAATCACACAAACACACATTAAAGAGCTCTCTAATTTAAACAAGCTTATAACAAAAGAATTTAGCGATCTAACTTAAACAGGCTATAAGAAAAAAATTTAATAACACACAATACTATGAAGAGATTTAAATATATTCACACACACAGTTACCTATACAACAAACACTCTACACCGTAACAACAAGTTCTAATTACTAATACATATATACATACACACACACCTATCTCTCTCTCTCTATATATACATATATATATATAAATCTATCTATATATATATATATATATATATATATATATATATATATATATATATATATATATATATAGTTTACCATCATGATGTTGGCAGGCACATCCCCAAGCATGCACAAGGTCAAACCGTTTCCGCAAACTGCGTACCACCGAAACATCAGAAAGTTGAACAAAACAGGGAATGTCGACATTTCTGACTGCTCTATACTTGAAATAAGTGCTACCATGGGTCAAAAAGGGGGTGAGATTTTGTGATTCGGAATATTGGTGTTCACAGTTTTGAGGAGTCGCAATTTGGAGTTCTCGGAAGTTGTTTTGTCGATGTGCCTGCTGACATTATGATGGTAAACTATATATATATATATATATATATATATATATATATATATATATATATATATATATATATATATACATATATATATATATATATATATATATATATATATATTTATATACACATATATATTTATATATACACACACACACACAGACATATATATATATATATATATATACACATATGTGTGAGTGTACATATATATATATATATATATATATATATATGTGTATGTACATATATTTATATATACACACACAAACATATGTACATATATATATATATATATATATATATATATATATATATATATATATATATATATACGTGTACATATATTTATATATACACATACACACACAAATAAATATATATATATATATATGGGTACCTATCAAACCATCGACAACTTAAAATAACGAAACTGAGTCCACCGACATCTGAATTAACCGACAGCAAAACGACGCTTACAAGGTAAGGTGTAAATTGCCACTCAAGCCTACCATGGTGTGCATGACACTGCCACCCTTCCTAAACCATGGTAGGCTTGAGTAGCGATTTACACCCTTACCTTGTAAACGCCCTTTGCGCTGTCGGTTAATTCAGTTGTCGGTGGAGTCAGTTTCGCTATTTTAAGTTGTCGATGGTTTGATAGGTACCCATATATATATATATATATATATATATATATATATATATATATATATGGGTCTAGGACTATTCACTGAAAGCACATTTCACTGAAATACATTTGACTGTGCACAATTAAATGAAAGTTCAATTCACTGAAAACACAATTCACAATTCCAGGCATGGCTAAAATTTGCATAATAATATATCAAGTCTCCCAAAAGCATGTGGAAAAATGTGTTATGGTCTGATGAGACTAAGACTGAACTTTTTGGCCACAATTCCAAAAGGTACTGTAATGATTGGGGAGAGATGGGTGAAGGCTGCCAGCCTAGTCAAATAGAAGTTGATATATAATTCTGGCATTTGTAAATAAACGTAAAATACAGGCATGTTTTCTTGAATGTAAAAGAACACTGTGAAATGTGGAACTGCAAAATATGTGACAACATTGCACTCTACTGACCCTGTGAAGGATGTTGTGACCCTTTCATATTAGAATTCGACTCCGGGGTGGCTGGATGAAGGTTTCATGCCCATTGTTTTAAGGCTAAAGTTTATGACCAGAATTTAGATGTGGAAGGTGCTTCATTGCTCTAGTTTCGGCTAGAATGTATATGTGAAATGCCTAGTATTGTTGAAAGTGTCTGAGAATGTGTTAGGTTGCTAAATAATGCAGTTTGTGGCCTGAGAACTCAGATTAGGTGTTAAGATGATGCAATATGAATACTGAGAAAACCTAAGTGTGATATTTATAGAGGTTATTGTAATAGGCCACTCTAAAGTAAGCCTTGACTGTAAGTCATACTGCCATTGGATATTAATATTGCATAGTAATAATTGGACACCCTTTTAAAGGCCTTTTAGTAGCTGATATTATTAACTGGGTAATTACTACCATATAGGCTGGGTAAAGGGGCACAGTTGGAGAATCTGTGTCAGCCTTTCCCAGGAGTGTCTGTGAAGTTGTATAAATACTTATCTCAAAGTTTGTGTGTGTTGTGTCAGCTACTTGGCAGGGACACGAAGCATTGGCTGGACAGAGAGGGCATGGGAGGTTTTAGCTTGTCCAGTTAGGCTGAGACCTGGATCCTATAGTTGTGCCAGTGCTGAGTCTTATTTGGGACCTGGTGAGCAAGGGAGCAACCAGCCCCAGACTGACTGTGATCTCTATGTGCACTATAGGGAAATTGTACTTTATTGTGTGTATTAGTTATCCTTTCCTCTTCTATGAGACGACCTCCCTGGTGTTAGCAGTGAGGATTGAGGCTCCTTGATTGCTGGGCCAGGGCACGGCCATCACAGGTACGTTTGGCACAAAAACAACACTTTGCATCACCAAAAGAACACAATCTCTACGGTGAAGCATGACGGTGGCAGTATCATGCTTTGGGGTTGCTTTTCTTCAGCTGGAACTGGGGTTTTAATCAAGGTGGAGGGAATTATGAACCATTCCAAACACCAGTCACTTTTGGCCCAAAACCTTCAGGCATCTGTAGAAAGCTGAAGATGAACAGGAATATCACCTTTCAACACAAGCATACATCCAAATCAACAAAAGAATGGCTTCACCAGAAGAAAATTAAAGTTTTAGAATGGCTCAGCCAGAGCCCAGACTTAAATCCAATAAAAATCTGTGGAGTTACCTGAAGAGGGCTGTGCACAAGAGATGCCCTCATAATCTACCAGATTTGGAGCGCTTTTGCAAGGAAGAGTGGGCAAACATTGCCAAGTCAATATGTGCCATGCTGATAGACTCCAACCCAATAAGACTGAATGCTATAATTAAATCAAAAGATGATTCAACAAAGTATTAGTTTAAGGGTGTGCACACCTATGCAACCAGCTTATTGTACATTTTTTATATTTTTTCCCCTAATAGATTTGTTTGTTTTTCAACTGAATTGTACAGGTTATAGGTCACATTAAAGATGGGAAAAGTTTTGAAATGATTTATTGTGGTCTCATTTTTTATATCACAAAAACCTGGCATTTTAACAGGAGTGTGTAAACTTTTTATATCCACTGTATATATATAAAGTAAAAAATATATGAAAAGGATCACCAAAGGAACACTGCAGCACTCAATCCAGAAAATGTATTGAAAAAAGTTAAGCGCTTTCGTCAAAATCACAAGACTTCATCAGAACAAGAACAAACAGAAAATGCCATATTTAAATACCCTAACCCTTACAGCCAGTGGTTGACAAAGCAAACATAATTTCCTGTAAAATTATTAAGCAATTTAAAAAGACAGTAACACATAATCACAGTAACTGCCCACTACAACACACCAATTGCCACCTACCAACCACATAGACATTAATGTGTTGTGTACTGAAGTATGATTTAAAACACAGATCTTGAATAAAATCAAATAAAAGCTGATTTTAGTTTTAATACAGATAATGTGTCGGGTGTACCTTTATATGCTTAAATAAAGCATTGGACACATTATTTAAAATTTTCTGTACTTGAACAAGTAGACCTGGGTCCACAAGGGGAGTCTGATGATGACTTCCTTGAATATTTAGAGCTCAAGTGGCAGATTAAATTAAATGCATGTCAACCACCTGGGCTCAATGACAAGTTATCCGTTAGTTCTGTATTAAAACTAAAATCAGCTTTTTTTATGTGATTTTATGCAAGATTTGTGTTTTAAATCATACTTCAGTACACAACACATTAATGTCTATGTGGTTGGTAGGTGGCAATTGGTGTGTTGTAGTGGGCAGTTACTGTGATTATGTGTTACTGTTGTTTTAAATTGCTTAATTATTTTACAGAAAATGATGTTTGCTTTGTCAACCAATGGCTGTAAGGGTTAGGGTATTTAAATATGGCATTTTCTGCTTGTTCTTGTTCTGATGAAGTCTTGTGATTTTGACGAAAGCGCTTAACTTTTTTCAATAAATTTTCTGGACTGAGTGCTGCAGTGTTCCTTTGGTGATCCTCTTCACACATTTTTTACTTGGTTTTGGTATTCGTTGTTTCACTGTATATATATATATATGTATATATATATATATATATATATATATATATATATATGTATATACACATACTATACATATATATATATATATATATATATATATATATATGCACACACACACACACACACACATGTATATATATATATATATATATATATATATATATATATATATATATATATATATATACATACATACATACATATATATATATATATATATATATATATATATATATATATATATATATATATATATATATATATATATATATATATATATATATATATATATATATATATATATATATATATATATATATATACATATTTTATATATATATATATGTATATGTGCACACACACGTATATATATATATATATATATATATATATATATATTTATATACACACACACACACACATATTTTATATATATATATATATATATATATATATATATATATATATATATATGCACACACACACACACACACACACACACACACACACGTGTTCAACTTTTCTTTAACACTTCTCTAGTCATTTTATTTTATAACTTATTTTTTCACTGACAGCTTAATTTCTTATTCTTTCTTTTCTTCCCTCTTATTCCATTCGTTCTCTGTTTTTCTGTATCTGATTTTCCTGTCTTCCTTTAGCATTTCTCCTTTTTCATTTTCTCTATTTGTGGTTTTCCTTTTTTTCACTGTATTACCTCGGTAATGTATCATTACTTTTTTTCTCTCTTGCTTTTCTTTTTTCCTTCTTATTCATCATCAGCTCCCTTTTTTCCATTTTTTCTACATGGGGTCGGGGTATCGTGTTAACTGTCGCCAACTCTCTCGATTCAATGCACATTCCTGCCTTCTTCAACACTCATACCTGACTGTCACAGATCTTCTTTCACTCAATCCATTCACCTCTTTGCTGGACATCTTCACTTCCTCTTATCTTCTTCCTGTTTGTTGCAAATCTTCCTCATCAGATTGTCTTCTACTTTTCTGCAAATTTGTCCAAACCACCATAATCTGCTCTCTTTGATCATTTCTGCAACTGGAGCTACTTTGGCTTCTGCACTTATGTCCTCATTTCCTCATCTGTCCCACACTGTGCATCCTAACACCCTTCATTTCCATCACCTGTAGCTTCTTGAAATGTTCTGCTTTTACTGCCCAGGTTTCTGTACCATACAGTAGTACTGGTCACACCACTGTCTCATAAACTTAATTTTCAGCTTCTTTAGCAGTCTTCTGTCACAGACTATACCTGACACTCTATGCCAGCTGGCTGCAGCCTCTCTGATTCTAGCTTTGACCTCTTCATTCAGACTTCCCCTCTCCTCAACTACCCATCCCAGATACTTGAAGCAATTTACCTGTTCCACTATCTTCCATGCTATCTCTATTCTCAGCTTCTTCTGATTTCCCCAATTTGCTGCCATTATCACCATCTTATCTGTGCCTAGTTTCATCCTATGTGCCTTCAGTTTTGCATTCCATTCTCCTATCCTTTGCTGAAGTTCTAGCTCAGAGCCAGCCTATAATGCCACATTGTCTGCATACAGCAACTTTGTTGATCTATCCCCTCCGACCTGTTGGCTAATGTAGTCCATTAGCAGTATGAACAGCAGTGGACTCAAAGCTGAACCCTGGTGTACACCTACTCTCATTGAGAACCCCTTTGTGAAGCTGAACACTGTTCGTACTTGAGTCATTGGGTCCTTGTACATAGCCTGCACTAATTCTACCAATGTTTCTGGGACTTCAAACCACCCCAGTACTGCCAAGATCAGCTTTCTTGGGACCTTGTCATATGTTTTCTCCAAGTCTAGGAATGTCCAGTTGGACTCTCTCCTCATCTCTAGCTTCTTCTCAAGTATCTGTTTCAATGCAAACATTGAGTCAATTGTGCTGCATCCTGATCTGAATCCGAACTGCGCATTTCCCATCTTACTTTCTGTTACTCTGCATATCCATTTATCAATCACCCTCTCCAGAACTTTCATGCAATGTGATAGAGTTTGATGCCTCTGTACTGCCCACAGTTGTGGATGTTCCATTAATTCTTGTACACTGGCATGAGTATGCTTATTCTCCAGTCATCTGGGATACGCCTGTCTCTCCACACTGTTATTAGTACCCTCAGGAGCCATTTCTCCCCTATCTCACCCAGCATCTTTATCATATCTGCTGTGACCACATTTGAGCCTGCTGCTTTCCCTGATTTCATTTTCCTTAGTGCTGTTCTTATTTCTTCTAGGGTGGGCTCCTCTTCTTCTCTCATTGTAGGCTATTTCTGGGGCAGTACACCTTCTGTGGGGTTTTCTTCATTCAAAAACTGCTGGAGATACTCCTTCCATCTGCCTTTGATGCTCTGTGGACTGGTGAGCAGGTTGTTTCTGGCATTTCTTATGAAGGGTGTCTGACTATCTTCTTTATCTTTCTGCCTTGCAACCTGATATAGTTTCCTTGTAGCACTTACTGAGTCATTTTCCAGATGGGGTTAGAGTGCCTCTGATGCACTATTCTTTGATACTGCAAGTTCTTTCTTAGCTTCTTTGTTAGCCAATCAGTAGTCCTTCCTAGCCTGGTCAGTCTTTTCTATCTCCTACTTCTTCCTGCACTCCTCCTTTCTTTTGATGACTTCCTGCATGTGAGTCAGACTAGGACAAAGTTATCTGAGTTTAACTCCTCCTTTCTTTTGATGACTTCCTGCATGTGAGTGACCCTGATACATAGTTATCTGAGTTTCAAAATGAATGCATAAAATAAAGTAATGGTATTTGGGGGGGTCTATACTTTAATATAATACTTTAATATACAAAAGTAAAAGAACCTTTACTGTATTTGCCTTTTCAGTAAATGTATACTTTATTTAACTGAAATGTGTAAAGTGGAATGTGATTGTATTTGCTACTGTGGAAATGCACTTCACAAATCTCTGCAGAATCTGCACTGAGGTTGCTGCACTAGATCACATGATGATTTCTTTATATGAATTCTGGATTGTTGAATTTACCCTTTCCCCTTGGACAAGTAATTGTCAAATCAGGAAAAGCATCTTCTAAAATTCAAAGTCCAAAGGAAATCCTGTTTAGCGACATATAAACACAGGGCCTGACTGTTAATTCAAACAAATGATCAAAAGGTAAATGAAAACTGAAGACCTCAAATTATTATTATTATCTGTAAGGACTCTGAAATTACATTTTGAGCTGAAAATACAGAAAGTATATGGGACAATATACCTTTTAGCTAACCAACATATTTTCAATTTAAATGTTAGTATTTTGTTATATTCTGTTATTTTTTTAATGTTTTGTTTTAAATTTTTCGTGCAAATGATTATTGTCTGTGTACTTATTTATTTATTTCAAATAAAGAATTTCATTGTTCAACTTTAATTGCTTGTACCTGATGATTTATTTAGAGCTAATAGTCTGTGCATTTCACTGGTTTATCCACTTGTTTGCTGTACACCATTTTGGAGAATGACTGCTGAATGACTGCTCAAAGCAAATTGCTACCATTTGAATATTTAAGCCTATTACTGTTTTAAAGTTAATCAGTAAGATGCATTCTCTGTAAGGTATATCAGACTTTAAACTGCTCAGAAACCATGCAAAGGAATTCCATATGATATATAAAAACTTAAGCTTTCACACACTACAGTACTAAAAAGCACAGAGTAGGTGCAATCAAACAGTTAAGATCTTTAAACTGCCTAAAAGTTCTTTATCCGTACTGAATCAAATATGATACCTACTTATAATCAAATTTTCCTACAGCAGGGAGTAAATTGATAAACTAAATCTATACCAAGATTTTCTAATCACATCTATCTATATCCAATAAAGCAGCCTCTAAATTATACAAGTTATTCCTAACTTCAGTCTAATAATATCTATTTTAATTCAGCATATTGATCTATGTATGACTTTAGCTCAGAATAAAACTCATATACAATTTTTGCGGACATATGTTATGCATATTTCATTCAAAAGACTTAACTATTCTCAGTTCATGATACTATGTACTGCTTGTCCCATGTCAAGCTATGTGTGGTGCAGTGCTTGTGATATTAAAAATGCAGATCTGGTACATTTTGTTGGTATTGCAATTAAACACAACTTTGAATTATGGTATTCTCAAAAATCAGAACTGTATATCCATTAACTGATACTGCTCGTGAGGTGCCTATTCTTCATATTCCTCCTCCTAACAAACTACTAGTACCTCTAGCCTAAGAATACTAATAATAATTATTCATGTTAAAATTTACATAACTAGACCAGAAATCCTTACAACTGGCAAGGTTTTACAGAAATGGATTTAAGATATTCTAAATCATACAAAATCACTGTCATTTCAGGTGAAAACCAAGTTAAGCTGAGACAATCCTGAGCAAATTCACTGAAATTCCTTACTTGATAACTCTTGTCTTTATGGTTCATGACTACTATTTATAAAAATAAATATTTTAATTTCAGGTTTCTTAGTTTTGCTATGCAGGGGGTTTATACTATTTAAGCATCACTATATTCTTACCTTCTCAATGTATAATGAATATGCATTTTGATATTTCCTATCCATTTCTTTCTAAGTACTTTAATAGCAGAATTTCCATTATTAATTTATTTTGAAAAATTCTCATTTTGAGACACTTTGTAAAGAAAGTAAAAAAGAAGTTATGTACTCACTATAATGTTCCATGTTGGTAGTCCATCTCACCCTTCATTTTTACATATGGGTTCAGAGCCAATCCTCAACTCCGACTCGGCCGATTTACAAGCTCGAAGACTTCTGGTTGGCTCGTGGCTAAGCAGGTATCCCAGAGTGCACCAGTACAAACCCCAGATCTTGTTTGCTGCTCACTAGAAGAAAAAACCCATAACAGACAAACCAATACTAAAGAGTCTCCAACCAAAGATAACCAAATTATTATTAATATTTCCAGATCTTCCAGGATGCGGGCAGCAGGGCGGGTTGGTAAAAATGAAGGGTAAGATGGACTACCAACATGGAACGTTATGGTGAGTACATAACTTCTTTTTTACACTCTTTACAAAGTGTCTCAAAATGAGAATTCTTAGAAATAAATTAATAATGGAAATTCTGCTATTAAAGTACTTAGAAAGAAATGGATAGGATTAATTAATATATATATATATATATATATATATATATATATATATATATATATATATATATATATATATATATATATATATATATATATATATATATATATATATATACACACACACACACACACACACATATATATATATATATATATATATATATATATATATATATATATATATATACATATATATATACATGGAACGTTATGGTGACTACATAACTTCTTTATGTTGTGTAGTCCAATGTCACCTTCATTTTTACATATGGGACAGTGCCCCTAACACCTTATTCTTGGGTGGCTCACTGGAAAATACTCCTAAACACCATGGAGCCAAAGGATGCTCTACCCCTGGAAGCTAAATCCAATTTGTAATGTGTAATAAAAGTGTGAGGGGTAGCCCACGTAGCTGCTGCACAAATATTATCAAGTGGGACCCTGGCTTGAAAAGCTGCAGAGGTAGACAGCGACCTGGTAGAATGAGCCTTGATCCTGCAGGGTAAAGGTCTGCCCTCCAAACTGTAGATAAAGGCTATGCAACTGGAAATCCAGTTAGATAGTCTCACTTTAGAAACTGATAAGCCCAATCTGGAGTCAGAAAAGGAAATGAATAGTTGATCTGATTTCCAAAAATTCCTTGGTCCGCTGTAAATAAAAACGTAGTTGTCTATGAACGTCCAGCTGATGAAAACGGTATTCAGCTGCATTACAGTGATTAGGGAAGAAAACTGGGAGTTCTATGGACTGATTTAAGGTAGCAGGGAAACAAACTTTGGGGACAATGCGGGATTAGTGCACAGTGACACCCTGCCTTGTGAAAGATCAAATAAGGTGGCTTAACAGACAAGGCTTGTAGTTCCAATACCCGTCTAGCTGACGTAATAGCTACCAAAACAAAGTCTTCCAAGACAAAAATTTCAATGAAGATGAGTGGGAAGGTTTAAACGGGGGAGAAGTCAGTTTGGACGACACAAAATTTAAATCCCAAGAAGCCACAGGTTCTTGCAGTGGTGGTCTCAAAAGAGTGATTCCTTTCAAAAAGGTCTTGCATAGCTTATAAGACATTAAATTATCTGGAAACCCTAAGTGGAAATGAGAATTTGCCGCCAATTGGACTCTGATAGTGGCGGCGGCAGCTACTTGTTGAAAAAGCTCAGAGAGAAATTCCAAAATCACAGGGATAGAAGCAGTGTAGGGATCTACATTCATTTTCTGTGCCCAAATAGAAAATCTTTTCCATTTACTGCCATGCAGCCTCCTAGCTGAAGGTTTATGGGAGGACATAAGAATATGTGATACTGAGGATGATACATCATGAAGCCTGACTAGGGGTGGAACTGGAGCAGCCACGCTGTCAATCTGAGGGTGTGGATTGAGGGATGTAGTGAATCTGACATGTGAGTCAACAGATCTGGAGCTGGGTCCAGGATCCAAGGATCATCCAGGAGAAGAGGCTCAAGATAGGGGAACCAGACCTGATGAGGCCAGTAAGGAGCAATGAGGATCAACTTGCTTCCCAGCCGACTGGCTTTCTGAATCACTTTGGAAATGAGAGGAAATGGAGGAAAAGCATACAGAAGTCCCATGGGCCAGTCGTGAGCCAGAGCATCTCTGGGTGTCTCTCCCAGAGCGGGAATGAGGGAAAAATAGCTGCTGCATTTGGTATTGACTGGGCTGGCAAAGAGGTCGCAGCAAGGCTGTCCCCATTTGCGGAAAATCTGTTCTGCTGTTTCCTGTTTCAGAGACCACTCGTGAGGCAGTAGGATCACCAATCTGAGCTTGTCAGCTATCACGTTGGTCATTCCTGGAATGTGCTTTGCAACCAGAAAGCGTTGGGAAGAAATCGCCCATTCCCAAACTCGCATGGCCTCTCGACAGAGTGGGTAAGATCTGGTACCGCCCTGTTTGTTGATATACCAAACTACCTACATGCTGTCTGATTGTATCGCAATAGTCCCGAGAGGAAGAAGGTCTTGAAGTGCTTGCAACGCCAGGAGCACTGCCCTCATCTCCAGAACATTGATATGCAGGTGAGCGTCATGTTCTTGCCATGTGCCTTGGGCAACCCTGTCGAGATAATGCCCTCCCACCCGATCTGGGAGGCATCAGTGGTCACAGTGGCAACGGGTTGGGCAGGAACAAAAGGGGTGCCTGTGATCAACTGGTCGGGGGTTATCCACCAAAAGAAGGTCCTTCTTGCATGAATCCGTCAGCAGGATAGGATGACTCAGCGGGAAATACTGGAAGGACCATTGGGAAGACAGGAGCCACTGGAGGATTCTCATGTGCAACCTGGCTAATGATACTAATAGAATGGTGGAAGCCATAGTCCCGGGGAGCTGAAGAACCCACTTCGCTTTGACCTTCCGCAATGGAAGAAGACGTTGAATTTGAAAGATTAAGTTTTGTGCCCAGTCAGTGGGGAGACGAGCTGTCATGTTCACTGTGTCTACCTCTGCGTCTATAAAAATCACAGATTGAGAGGGCAATAATGCAGATTTTCCCCAATTTATGGAGATCCCTAACTGAGCACAAAGTTGAATAGTGGCGTCTCTGCTTTGGAGGAGTAGATGCCTGGTGTTGGTGGTCAGGAGCCAGTCATCCAAATATGGAAACACCTGGAATCCTTGACGTCTTTGGTGAGCTGTCACTACTGCCATGCATTTGGTGAACACCCTGGGGGCTGTGGTGAGATCAAAGGGCAGAGCACAAAACTGATAATGACTGGCTCCCAGCTGGAAGCGTATATGGCACCTGGATGCCTTGTCCATTGTTATATGGTAGTAGGCATCATGGAGATCTAGAGAGCACATCCAATAGTCTTTCCCTAACAACGGGAGTATCGACTGCAGAGTTACCATCCTAAACTTGTCCTTCTTCACAGATTCATTTAACCTGCTGAGGTCCAATATTGGCCTCCAATCTCCATTTCGATTTGGTACTAAAAAGAACCTGGAGTAAGTTCTGGATCTGACCTGGTCTGCTGGGATGGACTGGATGACTCTTTTTAAAAGCAACTTGTTGATCTCCACAGTTGCCAGATCCCTGTGATTGGGTGGTACATCTGGGATCTTCTTGGGAACAAATGGTGGAAGGGAAAAGAGTATGATATAGCCTCTGGTAACAACTCTTTGTACCCACTTGTCTTGAGTGATGTTTAGCCAGGCTTCTGGATACAAAGAAATGTGACCCGACTGGCTCCAGAGAAAAGCAGTCGGGACTCATATCAGGAGCAATGATAAGGCCGTCCCCAAAAGGAATCACGGCCTTGCTGGTATATTGCAGACTGCCCCTGCCTCTACGGCGATATCTCCCATTTCCTCCTCCTCCTCTGCCTCTGAAGGAGGATTCACCCTGTGTGTCCGGAAAGAACCTCTGGGACTTTTTGAACCACATTTTACCGCCCTTTGACCTTTGGGGTATGGTCGAGAGGGAACAGTAAAATGTACTCCCACGGCAGAAAGCATCTTTCCTTCTTGCTCACACTGAGTGAGTGTGTCCTTCACCTTGGAACCAAACAATGAGAAACCATCAAATGGGAGCATTGGTGAAAGTAGACTTGAATGGTTCTGCAAAATTACACAAGCACATCCAGAAGTGACGCCTCAGGGCAACTCCTGAACCCGCTGCTCTACTTGCTCCATCAGGCACATAGGAGATAAGCCACATGGAGAGTGGAGTTAACTATAGAATTTAAGGTGGACCACTGAGCAGAGATCTTGCCAGGGACTCCCTCAGTACACGTACCTTGTGTATAGAACCTCCTAACTCCTTGAGGAGATCCCTCTGTAATCTCGTGAAGTGAGTGAGATAGTTCAATGATCGAAGGGTAAATGCCGTTGAAATAAAGATACGCTTCCCAAATCTGTCCATCTGTCGAGAATCCTTATTTGGCGGATGAACAGAAGAAGAAGTCTCCACCAGCTACTTCTTTGAGGCTGCCGCCACCACCATGGCATCTATGGGAACGCCCTTAGACAAAAACTCTTTACCAAGAGGGGCAGACAGAAACTTATTGGGTCTCCTGGGGACTGGATCCACGGTATCAGGAGTATCCCACACCTTTCGACTAATTAGATCCATCAGTTTGTCAAAAGGTGGAGACACCCAAGAGGCAGAAGGTTGAGACCCGAAAGCCTTCAGGTACACCGACTCCTCATCAGAAGGTTTGACAGTGGGCCAGTCACACCTCTGCTTAAGAATCTCCAAGATGTCCACGAAGGAGACATCGAGGATGACTTGGGGGATCCTTACGACTCCTCGAGGTCAGTGTCCGATGTCAAGGACTCATCCTGGGAGTCAACATGCTTCCTCTCACATAGCCTTTTCTGGGGAGGCTTCTCAAAACGGCATTCTGGGGAGGCCTCAGAGTGGGGGCCACCAGCCGATGGCTCCTGAGGCTGCGGGTCTCTGCTGTCTCCGGAGAGAGTAGGGGCTGAGATCGAAGTGGGTGCTCTCAGGGGAAGAGTGCTGGTACCACTGGTACGGGCTGGAGAATGAGACAGCACACTCCTCATCATCTCAAACGCCGACCTCTCCAGCTCCGAAGACCTCCCCCACTCCGAAGAGACAAAGGTTGACGCCGGAGCCAGAGCCGTTGGCTCCAAGATAGATGCAGGGTCTGAGCTCACCCTGGCCGACGCACCGAGAGGAAGGCTCGGAAACAAAGAAGATTGATTCCAACCCTCCCTGCCGGTGCTGAAAGGAGAGCTTCGGCCCCTGGACACGACGGATGGCACTGAGCATGTTGGAGCCAAACCCAGCTTCAAAGCAGCGACAAAGGGAGCTGGAACCGATAGTACCTCCGGTAGCACCAAGCACTCTGGCTCCGAAGGGCCAAGGCTTAACATGGTCAACAACGGGCGGCGCAGTGGTGCAGTGGTTAACATTGTCACCTCACAGCAAGAGCTTCTCTGGTTCGATTCTCAGCTGGGGTGCCTTCTGTGTGGAGTTTGCATGTTCTCCCTGTGTTCCCGTGGGTTTCCTCCGGGTACTCTGGTTTCCTCCCACATTCCAAAGACATGCATCTGGAGCATTTCTCCCCGGGCCTCCGCTGAAAACAGGCTCAGTGGAAACTAGTCGGACTTTCCCGATCAACAAATGATAAATAAATAAAATTAAAAAAAAAATTTTAAAAAATGGCTCGGAGGAGGAATAGCAGGCAAGGGCAAAGCTGGATCGAGTGGCTCCAGAGCTGACTGGGTAGGGAGCCAACACTAATTTTGGTAAGGCAGACAACTTCAGGAGTCTCAACATTACCCTCTTCACATCTTCTTCCGAAAGGCTCCTGGAAGATCTGGAAGACATAGTAGGGGATCTTGATCTAGGGGGCACTGGAGTCTTCAGTAACACAGAAACTGGTAGGGAATCCACAGACCAGCTCCGAGAAGCAGATTCAATTGCTGATTCAGTCGGTTCCGAGATCGGCTCCGAAACACTTGGAACCGACTCTGACACCACAATAGTGCTCTCCTTCAGCTCCGAAGGCAGTGGAGTTGAGGAGGCAGATTTTGACCATTTAGAAGGCGGCTCTGAGACACCAGCCGGCGCCGGAGAAGGCCTTTTTGAAGACTTAGATTTGCCAGACTTGGAGGAAGCCAAAGAACTGGATAGAACTTCCTCAAAAGATGGTTTTAGTAGACCCTTAAGTATAAGCTTGTTCTTTCTCTCCTGTAACACCCTATGAGAGAAAGCATGGCAGAAAAAAGCACGATTCCTGCAGGTGGATGGCCCCTAAACAGTAGACACAGCTACTGTGGCCATCCGTTAAAGACATCTTTTGGGAGCATTTCATGCACTTCCTAAACCCGAAGGTTTGTGCTCCTTACTTTCTTTAGACATTACACACACACACACACACACACACACACACACACACACACACACACACACACACACACACACACACACACACACACACACAAAGGGAAGAAGAAGGAGGGAAGAGGACTAGGTCCTCTAACTAAAACGGGCCTAGCCCAGTGGAACAGAAACTAGGT
Organism: Protopterus annectens; assembly: GCF_019279795.1. Lineage (NCBI taxonomy): Eukaryota > Metazoa > Chordata > Ceratodontiformes > Protopteridae > Protopterus > Protopterus annectens. The sequence continues at coordinate 1,248,707,238 of NC_056745.1, forward strand.
CTTCTAATTTAAACAGACCAGAAAACGCACACACACAGAAAACTGTAAATAACTCTTATGTGGTAACAATTTTTAGGTCCTGTAACTAAAACGGGCCTAGCCATACAGAAGGAAGTACCACAAGGACTAGGTCCTCTAACTTACATGGGCCTAGCTCGGTGGGACAGAAAACTGGGTCTTCTAATTTAAACAGAAGAGAAAACGCACACACACAGAAAACTGTATATAACTCTATGTGGTAACAAATTTGAAGAAATTAACTAACGTACTAAAGGAGGAACTCCAACCCTTAGCAAATAACCAGCGGATCTCCATCAAAAATACAATCTCATATTAAGGAAACTAAGCTGCCAATAACGTTCTAGAAAAACAACAAAATAAAATGAGCCCCTGTTAACTATCAGCAGAAAACCGCCACAAACTAACAAACTACCTGATCAGGAAAAAAGCGCAATGGCGCCTACAAGAACTCTAAACTGGCACACAGGATACCAAACTAACAACAAGTTTAAGCTAAGAATGCACCGAAAAGGGCAAACAACACTACTGCCTAAGATAATATCACCTTACAACAACGTAATAACTGTAATGCAAAATTTAAATAGAAGAACTTTTGACACTTAGCCAGAGCCAAGAGAAGCACAACCGAACTTGTCAACGCGGCAAACGAGATCTGGGTTTTGTACTGGTGCATTATGGGATACCTGCTTAGCCACGAGCCAACCAGAAGTCTTCGAGCTAGTAAATCGGCCGAGTCGGAGACGAGGATCAACTCTGAACTCATATGTAAAAATGAAGGTGAGATTGGACTACACAACATTAGTAGTTTTAACCACAAACGTAGTTGGCTAAATCAGCAACCTGTCCCAATACCACTAATCAGCATCCTACCCTATCAGCTCTACAAGTGAGGAGATAATAAATAAATAAATATAGTGATCGGCTTATTAAAATTATATCAACACTGCCCCAACTCTTCCATTAAAGAGCAAGAAAAAGAAAATCATTTCCTATAATATCATCATCATCAGCTCCCGTTTTTCTACATGGGGTCGGGGTATCATGTTCACCAACTCTCTCGATTCAGTGTCACACTCCTGCCTTCTTCAACACTCATGCCTGACTGTTGCAGATCTTCTTTCCCACAATCTATCCACCATTTTGCTGGACATCCTCTCTTACTCCTACCTTCTTTCTGTCTGCCCCAAATCTTCCTCACCAGATTGTCTTCAGCTTTTCTACACATATGCCGAAACCACTGTAATCTGTTCTCTTTGATCTTTTCTGCAATTGGAGCTACTTTGGCTTCTGCTCTTAGGTCCTCATTTCTTCATCTCTCCTACAGTGTGGGTCCTACCACCTTTCTCAGGCACTTCATTTCTATCATCATTCTAGTTTCTTCAACTGTTCTGCCTTTACAACTCAGGTTTCTGTACCATACAGTAGTACTGGTCGCACCACTGTCTTGTACAACTTACTTTTTAGCTTCTTTGGCATTCTTCTGTCATAGACTACACCTGATCCTCTATGCCACTTGGCTGTAGCCTCTCTGATTCTAGCACTGACCTCTTCATTCAGATTACCCTTCTCCTCAACTACTCTTCCCAGATACTTGAAGCTGTTTACCTGTTCCACTATTTTCCCTTCTATCTCTATTCGCAGCTTCTTCTGATTTCCCCAATTTGCTGCCATTACCACTGTTTTATCTGTGCTTAGTTTCATTCCACGTGCCTTCAGATTTTTATTCCATTCTCCTATTCTTTGTGAAGTTCTAGCTCAGAGTCTGCCTGTACTGCCACATCGTCTGCATACAGCAGCTTTGTTGATCTGTCCCCTCCAACCTGTTTGCTAATGTAGTCCATCACCAGTATTAACAGCAGTGGGCTCAGAGCTGAACCCTGATGTACACCCACATCTACTGAGAACCCCTCTGTGAGGCCGAACACTGTTTGTACTTGAGTTATTGGGTCCTTGTACATAGTCTGCACTAATTCTACCAATGTTTCTGGGACGTCAAACTACCGAAGTACTGCCCAGATCGGCTTTTTTGTGACCTTGTCATATGCTTTTTCCAAGTCTAGGAATGCCCAGATGGACTCTCCCCTCATCTCTAGCTTCTTCTCAAGTATCTGTCTTAGTGCAAAGATCGGGTCAATTGTGCTGCATCCTGATCTGAATCCAAACTGCTCATCTCCCATCTTACATTTGACTACTCTGCGTATCCGTTTATCAATCACCCTCTTCAGAACTTTGATGCAATGTGATACAAGTTTGATGCCTCTGCACTGCCCACAGTTGTGGATATCCCCTTTGTCCTTGTACACCGGCACAATCATGGTTATTCTCCAGTCAATCTGGGATATGCCTTTCTCTCCACACTGATACTAGTAACCTCAGGAGCCATTTCTCCCCTATCTCGCCCAACATCTTTATCATATCTGCTGTGACCTCATCTGAGCCTGCTGCTTTCCCTGACTTCATCTTCCTTAGTGGTGTTCTTACTTCTTCTAGGGTAGGCTTCTCTCATCGTAGGCTGTTTCTGGGGCAGTACAGCTTCTGTGGGGTTTTCTTCATTCAGAAGCTGCTGGAAATACTCCTTCCATCTGCCTTTGATGTCCTCTGGGCTTGTGAGCAGGTTGTTGCTGGCATCCCTTATGAAGGGTGTCTGACTACCTTCTTTATCTTTCTGTCTTTGTCTTGCAACCTGATATAGTTTCTTTGTGCTCCTTACTGAGTCACTTTCCAGAAGTTGGTACAGTGCCTCCAATGCCCTATTCTTTGCATTGCAACTTCTTTCCTAGCTTCTTTGTTAGCCAACCAGTAGTCCTTCCTAGCCTGGTTAGTCTTTTCTGTCTCCCACTACTTCCTACAATCTTTTTTTCGTTTGATGACTTCCTGGACTTCTGCATTCCACCACCAGCTTTCCTTATGTACCTTATTTCCAAACATGTCTCGGCCACATATCTTTTCTGTAGTCCTAGCACATGCTGTTTTTAGGAGCTGCCATTCTTCTTCAGCTCCATCTATTTCCTCCTCTTCTTGGGGTGCTAGAGCCCCGAGTAATTTCCTATAATATGCGATTGGCTTATTACAGTTAGATCCAAGCATCCCTCTACTTCTACACCAGATGGCAAGATGCATGACTTCTGTGCCTGCCCCTGATCCTCCTTTCCCATATTTTATTTAACAAAAAAAATAAATAATTTCTTCTTTTAAAATGTAGCAAACAGTTGCTACAGTTTATGCCCTTCCTGCATGTAAAGCGACAAAGTTCATGTTTTAGTTAAAAAAAATTCTTCTTTAATTTAAACTGTAGCAAACTGCATGCTACAAATACAACACCCTGCCTGCACAGAGCACTACAGCGCTCAAGTATGTGCATAAAAAAATGAGAGATTTTCTATTTTTTTTTTCTTTTAATCTAGGGCAAATGCAATACCGGCTTTTAAAAGCCAGTATTACATTAAAGAGATCTAGATCAGCTGATCAACCCCCCCCCAACACTTCACACCTGAGGCAGTTGGCCCTCTCATCCTATCCTAGCTACAATACTGGTTTAAGCATTAGCAAATTGTTTTATATTTGGCTGTCTGTTTGCATGTTGCTTTGCTTGTGATCCAAATTATACTAATCAATAAAAAGTTTTGGAAAAAAAAAGAAATGCTTAGTACTGCCTTTCTTCTCACTGCACCACAGCCATACAGAAGATTACTTTTTTACAGGATGCTACCTTCTGACGTTTACAGCCATTATTTTTAACAGCTTTATTGAGTTATCACTTAAGATATACTGTAGGCGCACACACATTAATACAAAAGAAAACAAACTGTTAACCTTTGTCATATTTTTGCATTATAAATTACATACATTTTTTTCTCTTTTAACAATTATTCACTTCAGCATTATTTAAATAGCTCAGTTCCTGCCTTCCCTTAAACCTCACTCCTCTTGAATATTATTCTTCCTTTATTGTTCCCATAATTTCTAATTACTTCTATGTAATTTGCTCCGTCCCTTTTATGGAGGTCCTACCCTCTAGTTATTTTATTGCCTTTACAATATTCACTACTTAATTACAGTTGTTTTATATTTTGATTTCCATTTTATATTAATTGTTTTTTTTTTTTGGCAGCCAACAGCATTAAACTTAGTAGGCATAGGCAGTTCAAATCCTGTTTTCTAATTTAAAAGAATAATTTTCTTAGTTACAGCCATTTGTTCACCCAACATTTCTGACAGAGTACTCATTAGGGAATTTTTAAAAATCTGCTAACTCATTACACTCCCAAAAAGCATGCTTCCAGTTGCCTCTTTATTTTACATCACATTTCTAGCATTAAAATTCTCTGAAGTCTGCATGGAGTATAAAAATGCCTATGCAAACACTTGCAAGCAAAAATCCTAAATCATCTGGAATTTGAAGTTTACAGACATAATTTTAACATAACTATTTCCTTCTGGCCACTCTACATACATTTATGGGGTAGCATGCTGAATTTCCAAATAAACAAATTATGGAATTCATGATAAAATGCAATGGGGGGCAATGCTGACATACCTTAAACTGGAGAAGTAGAAATATGAACCACTGTAGTCCTTTAAGGCACAGTGCATGCACATTCAGGATTAACCCACTCTCCTTTTCTCATATCTATGCGGCTTCTGAGGAAGTGGCATACAACAGACGAGAATGGTCGGTTGGTCTCACGACCTAGTAGGTTTGAGATTACTCAAGTAAAGGAAATAATAGATATGTATAGAACATAAAAATTAAATGATACTTCATACATAACAGATTTCAGTTTGTTACACTATCATACTTACTGCATCACTAAGTAGTCAGTAAATATAATCACTGAGATTTATGTGACATTATGGTAAATCAATCAAGTGAAAGGAAATCCAGTATGTCATCTGTCAGCAATGAATATTTATGAAGAGTAAGCATACCTGACCCTTGAGCAGTACTTGTCAGTATTCAGTGTTACACTAATTAAATGCAGACGTTTTATAACATTTTATTGCAGAAATTTAATATAGTTATCCAGTAACATTACAGAAATTGCACTAATACCAATGAAAGTAGACATGAACCTCACCCCAAACTTCTCTGTATTTAATATTATATTATTAATTGTAAGTTATACAATTGGTTAATGGCAGTTAGATATTCTGTAAAAACAAAAACGTTACATCTCTCAAACGAAAGACCAGCTCTGGTTAAGTTTATAGTTGAATTAGAACATACACTATATAGTAAAAGAAAAAAAGGGATAATTAGTAGGACATATAAAATAATCAAGCAATAACCAATGAGTGGGTGTGGGTATATGAGAATTTATCCACTGTTGACGTGGTTTGACTATGAGGATGAAGTCCGAGTGATTAAACAAAGCCAACCATGAGAAAATCCTCATATACCCGCACCCACAAGTTGGTTATTGTGATTATACAATGGCATTATTTAAGAAAGAAATTGCTTACTTTTCTGAAATAATGTCTTTGTATAACAGCGCCATAGCCATTCCTCAGTGTTGTTTCCTGTTCTTCTACATTTGTTGATGTGCTGCGCATGCATATGGGACTTGGTTCTCGTGCTTGCACAGTATTTCGGTGCTGTTCAATAGAAGCAACAGAGAAAAGTGACTGCTGCTTTTTTTTTAACTATAAAAATAAGAAAACTCAAGAGGTATGACAGCTTGCACAGACAGCAGACAAATACAAGGAAATCAGGTACATTTCTTTAGTTTTGTAGAACATATCTGATTTTTCTTGTATTTGGTCTGCCCTCCATTCTGTAGCATATATCACTAGAAAAATGTCTGGCTGCTCAATGGTATTTTAGTGGCCAGACTTTCTTCTATTAGTATATGCTCGATTTACAACTGGCACACCAGTTGGGCTGTCCAATTAGCATGCTTGTTTATGAATAACAATGACCCATCATTGTATAATGCAGGATAACTATAAGAATCAATCAGAAGAGGTTAAACGAGACTGGGAAATGAGAATGGAAGGGAAATATACAAAGAATGGGAGGATATTTGTGTAGCTCTCAAAAAAGCAACAAAATCTTGAAGGCTTTGGTTTTCTACATGGGAAGTGTTTACATAGGTATTTTTATACTGCATGTAGACTTCAAAGATTGTTTGCAGGGGTATATAGCAATTGCTGCAGATGTAATGGGAAAGATAAGGGGACATGTTTTTTAGGAATGCAACACGATGAAAGATTTCAGAAATTCCTTAAAGGTCCCTTTGTTAGAAATGTTAGACGGGCTAATTATTTTAACTAAGAAAATTATCCTTTTGTACTGGCAAACAGAAATTGAATTGCCTAAAGACTGTAAGGCCTTATTAAGTTTAATGCTGCTAGAAAATGGAAATAAAAAACAAATCAAACCATAACAGAATTATTGAATTTTGTTAATGAGATAAAAGAATTGAAGGTGGGATCTTTAGAAAAGGGAGGGTGTAAACTACAGAGAAATAAATGGTATTGGTGGGAACAATACACACATAATAATGATTAGGAGGAGGAGTGACATTTCTTGGAAGGTAGGACTTAAGCAATCTATGTTATAATAAATTGAATAGCAGTTCTTAAGACAAAAATCATATTTCTATAATGTAAGAAAAATATTTGTAATGACTTTTTTATAAGTATGTACTCAAATCATTCTGTAATATGTGATGTTAATAAAAGATGTTTAAAAAATGCTGCCTTCAGTAAATTTATCACTGAAATAAAATCATTAGGTACTTAACATTTATGAGTCATGTTGTCTTCATCTCCCTATCTTCCTCTCCCTCTCTCTCTCTTTCTCTATATATATGTGTGTGCGTGTGTGATTTTTTTTCTTTCTTTTTTATATTCTGCCACAAGCATCCCAAGTGCGGGAAAGATCATCATCTCCATCCACTCACCCAAGAGCTGCTTCACAGAGTAGGTACAGTGGTGCTACCCATGTGGGCTCAGATGTTGTATGGGAGCCTAGCAAGCCAAGACCACAAGCTTCAGGATATGGTAGATGTTGCCATTGCAAGGGCTGTACAGCAGCACTGTGTCCACATCAAACTTTCTTCCAGCAGATACAATACTTGCTGAACTGGTCAGTTCTAACCACTAGGTCACCAGAGACCTCGACCCCCCACATCACAAGAGGTCACCCTGCCCAAGTCCATTCAGGTGGGACGATATTTGAGGCCATTCTAAGTGGGCTGAATATTGCCGCTTGGCCTTCTTTAAGCTCCCTTTTTCTCTGTATGCCACTTACAAGTGTTGTCTTCTCCTCTTAATGTCAGCCCACCACTATGGTCCTCTACATCCTAACTGTGTTTCATGTTTTGTCAAAAAATTCCTTAACCCTCTCTCTGACACATTCTGCCCTTCTTCCTTCCCCATCTTCCTTTATTACAAAAAAAATTTAGAAAAAATGGGGGTCTATCCCCAACAAAAACATAGCATCCATCTCCCATTTCCTCATCATGTACAACCTTCTTATTGTGCTGCTTTTGTGTTTCCCTTGACTGCTAACCCCTATTTCTAGCTGTCCTACTTTCTCCCATTCCAACCTTATAATTTCCTAAATTTATTCAGAAAGCCTGCTTTGAACTTTAGATCATGAGCAGTTAGAACCTATGCCATCTTAGTCAATAAATGTTATGATAACAGAAGGTAGGGTGTAGCAGATTACAGAGTAGATAATAATGGGGTCTTCAGACTAGTTAAAACATCCTACCACACAGCAGCTCTTTATAAACAGGAACACAGTTAAAGTTGAAATAAAAAAGAAGTTATGTACTCACCATAATGTTCCATCTGTGTTGTCGATCTTCGTTCATTCTTGACAGTTGGGATATGGTTCCGATCCTCGGAACTGGCTTGGCTGTTATACAGTTCACATCAGCCAAAAAACTCTCATGCTAAGTCTCTACCCATGATGCCCCTATCTCTATTATCTCAGATCGAGTTTGAAGACTACAGCAAGAAGCAGACAGAAATTATGAAAAGAAGCAATGTCCAAGGTAATAACCCTAATGAAAACAGGAGGAGGGGAATGAGGAGAAAGGCATAAATGAGACCCGAGTGTCAATCGAGAAGGACAGCATCTTTCGGGGACTCTCCCTGTAGAGGGATTAGGGCAAAGTAAGTACTGCACTTGTTGTTCATTGGGAAGGCAAATAGGTTACAACAAGGCTGGCCCCAGCAGCAAAAGATTTCTTTTGCCACTTTGGGATTCAGAGACCACTCGTGAGGCAGTAGAATGTGTCTGCTCAGCTTGTTCACTATTATCACACTGTATCTCCTGGTGATATGCGTTGCCACAAGAAAGTGGTTGGAGGATATCACCCATTGCCAAACTCTTGAGAGCTTCCCGGCAGAGGGGGTAGGACTTAGTTCCCCCTGTTTGTTCATATACCACACTATTGACATGTTGTCTGATTGGATCACAACTATTCCCAGAGGAAGAGCAGCTTGAAAGGCTTGCAATGCTAGCAGCACTGGTCTTATCTTTTGGACATTGATGTGCAAATTGACCTGTTCAGGAGACCAAGTGCCTTGGACTGCCTTTCCCAGATAATGCCCCCCACCCCCACCCCATCTGGGGTTGTCCATGGTCACTATGGCCTTGGGCTGAGGAAGAACAAAGGAATGGCCCATTAGAATTTCCTCTTACTTCAACCACCAGGACAGATCTTTTTTTGCAATATTCCATTATCAGGATTGGGTGATTCATTGGGTGAGAAAGAATGGACCATTGTGAGACTAAAAACCATTGAAGTATTCTCACATGAAACCTTGCCAGTAGAACCAAGGTAATAGCTGCTGCCATGTATACTAGGGCCTGAAGAATAAGAAGAGTGGCCACCTTGTGTCTTGGTAAAATGGAATGAACTTGTGACCTTATCTTTTGGAGCCTGTGAAAGGGTAGAGAAGCTATGCATGAAACTGTGTTAAGGCAGGCTCCTATGTACTCTTTCTTGAGTGAAAGATAGCTGAGACTTTTCGTAGTTGACTGTTATTGCCCAGAGTACTGAACAGGTGCATGATGAAGTCTATGGTTTGAATCAATAGATGCCTGGTAGGGGCGGTGAGTAGCCAGTCATCTAGATAGGGAAACACCCAGAATCCGCATAACCTCATGTGAGCCATGACAGCGCCATACATTTTGTGAACACCCTGGGGGCTGTGGTAAGACCAAAGGGCAGCACTCTGAACTGGTAATGATTGGCCCCTAGCCAAAAGAGGAGGAACCTTCTTGAATGCTTGTCCATTTTTATATGGTAATATGCATCTTGAAGGTCACTAGAGCACATCCGTTTTCTTCTAGAAAAAGGAGAACAGACTGAACCATAACCATCCAGAATTTTGTCTGCTGAACAAAGTTGTTCAGAAGGCTGAGGTCCAATATTGGCCTCCAGTGTCCCCCGTATTTTCTGGCACAAAAAAGAACCTTGAGTAAAAATTGGATCCTAGTTGATCTGGTGGAACTTCTTGGATGACTCTTTTTGTAGCAGCTTTTGAATTTCTTTGGCTGCTTGGGGAGTTTTCTTAGAGAATGTGGAAAAAGGGTGAAAGGGATGTGATAGCCTCTGGTAATGACTTTTTGCACCCAAGTATTGGAGGTTATGTGTCGCCAGGGTGTCAAGTGCAGTGAAGGTAGGGCTGTCCAGAGAAGGAATCACTGGACCCCTGGTTTCACGGACCACCTCTGCCTTGGGGTCGGTCACGTCTGTCTGAGCTCCTCCCTCTGCCCGAGGGGAGCTGACATGACATATGTCCTGGAAAGCCCCCTGAGATTTTTTGAACCACATCTTTCCACTCCTCTGATTCCTAGAAAAGGATCGTTGAGGAGCAGATAAATGAATACCCACAGCAGACAGGGTCTTACCATCCTTTTCACACCTGGCTAGTGTCTCCTTTACTTTGGGGCCAAACAAAGATAATCCATCAAACAGAGCATTGATAAAGGAAGACTTGAAGGGCTCCAAGAAATCACACAAGTGCATCCAGGTGTGTCACCTAATGGCAATGTCAGAACCCACTGGCCTGGTCGTACCTCTGGCTGCATGTGTGATAAGCCACAGGAATGAGTTTGATATAGACTCCAGGGTGGATAGCTGTGAGGCAACCTTATCTTGTACTTCATTAGACATAGCCCCAGCTAGAGTTTCTCATAATTTCCTGTTCAGGTCTCTCTGGAGTCTAGTAAAGTTTACCAGGAAGTTCAAAGACCTAAGTGCAAAGGTCTATGAAGCATGAACCTGCTTTCCAAACCTGTTCACCATCCTAGACTCTCTGTTAGGCAGATGTACAGAAGGACTCTCATCGGCAAGTTCCTTTTTGGAGGATATGCCACTACCATGGCATCTACTGGCAAACCTTTGGCCCAATACTAGTGGTCCTCCGGTGGTGACAGTATTTTGTCAGGTCTCCAGGGAATAGGCTCTATAGCATCAGGAATCTTCCAAGCCTGCTGTGTGATTAGCTTGATAAAATCATCAGTGGGTGGGGATACCCAGGAAGTAGATGGCCGAGCACTGAAGGTTTGCAAGTACAGGGTTTCCTCCGAGGCTGGGTCTTGGGACTTCCAGTTACCCCTCTGCTTTATAATTACCGGGATGTCTCCAAAGGAGACATCTTCAGGGGGTGACTGGGGGAAACCCTCCCCTTCATCGAAATCCATGTCTTCAGTGACTGATTCTTCCTGGGAATCCAGGTGCTTCCTCTCGCATGTCTTCTTTCAGGGTGGTTCCTCCATGGGGATCTCTGAAGATGACTCTGAAGAAGACGGGCCCTGTACATGGGCAACTCAAAGCTTCAGTGCTCACAGTCTTGTAGTAGGGACTGGTGTCAACTCTGGACCAGAGGATATAGAAATAAGACACTCCAATGCAGAAGCGACCAGCTGGGAGCCTGCACAGGCTAAGGTCCTCTCCATGACATGGAAGGGGGTGCCCACCAAAAAGGAATGGGAGTCTGGAACCGAGAAAGACCACCTCAGAACCGAGGTCACACCCCACTACAAGAGCCCACCCTCCAAAGTCGGAGCTGGGGAAGGACCCACAACTGACGATGTTCCAGGAGCCAAGGTCAGCACTATACAAAAACTAGGTGCTGGACCAAGAACCACAGAACCGGCGGAGAGGTCACAGCCCCAAAACTCCATTGGCTCCACAACAGGAACTGACAAAGTCAGGGCAACATCCAGCGCCGAGATGGAAGTGCCTACCTGCACCAAAACAGCTGGTAGTGGGGAAATTGAAGTACTGGACACCAAAACTCCAGTGGAAATCGGAGGAGAAGAAATAGTAGGAGTCCTGGGAGAGGAGGTCCCAAGTCCAGGAGGGAGAGGGACCTGAGAAGGAGCAGGAATACCTCTGGCCACCAACAGGCAATCCACCAATCTCATGACATCCAACTCAGAGAGACTCCTGGAGTATCGATCTGAAAAAAATGAAGGAGACTCTAGGCATTCTAGCAAGGGGCTAGGCAGCTGGCCCACAAAGGGGTCTATAGATGGAGAATATCTTGTCCTGGGTGGGTCTTGATCTACATTTGGCACCAAAGGAATGGGCAGACGCTGCTGAGGCACAGAGGGGGGCTGGTGAAACATGTTGCTGCACCAAAGGTGAGGTCGGCACTGAGGCGGAAACTAAAGAGGCTGGAGCCAATGCTGGTGCTGACGGCACCATGGAAGTAGACAGTGCCTAGGAGACACCGGGCTGAAATTTTGGTACCTTAGCAATCAGTTACAAGGGGGTCAGAACCAAAGTCTTATGTTTGCAAGCCACCAGCACCAATGGAGATGCAGGTATCAAGTGGCTTCTCTTTTTTGGAGTATCCTGTTTAGAAATGTTAACCTTGGACAAGGCTTAACTAAAAGATGTTTTCAGCAAACCTTTTAGTATGAGCTTGTTACGGCACTCAACTAAAGTTTTCTGACTGAAGCCCTTACAAATATCACAGTTAGTTTCTAAGTGGGGGACTCCTAAACAGTAGACACAGGAAAGATGTTCATCAGAATTGGGCATCTTTCTTCCAGAATTATGGCACTGTTTAAATCCAGACGTGCCTTTTGTTGTTCAGCCATACTGAAAATTGCGAAAGGTGCTAACGAACAAAAATTCAGTCACACACACACATGACAGGAAGGAAAATATAGGAGATCTACCAACAATGGTAGATAAGACTACCAGTAAGGTAAAAGGGTAGAAACAGAAGATCTACCAACAATGGTACAGATCATCTACCAACAATGGTAGATAAGACTACCACAATGGTAAAGGGAGGAAGAGAAATACCAATGATGGTATAGGAGGAAAAAACCCTGATAAGTTAAGAAAGAAGAGAGGGGATACACAGTACAAATGTATAAGGTAGAACTACTCACACTCAAACAGAAATCAGGAAAAATATAAAACTCAAGGATATTTAAAGAGATTCAAAGTTATAGGAGAAAATCTAAGCCACTTACCTGAGAGCAACAGCTGACTCGTCTTGCTGATAGACACTCAAACGAGACCTGAGGTAATACAGAGAGGGTTCATTGTGGGTCGAGACTTAGCTCAAGAGATTTTTGGCTGTCTCGAGCTGTATACTGGCAGAGATGGATCTGAGGATCGGAACCGTATCCCAACTGTCAAGAATTAATGAAGATTAACAAATAAATAAACAGAGTTGGGAACTGTGGACACTCAGAACTTTAATAAAACAATAAAATGATAAAACAATACAGTAGAGAACAACTCAATATGATGAAGCACTTTTCATCAAGTTGATAACTAGACTTCATCAGATCGATCTGATGAAGTCTAGTTATCAACTAGACGAAAAGCACTTCATCGTATTGAGTTGTTCTCTACTATATTATTTTATCATTTTATTGTTTTATTAAAGTTCTGAGTGCCCGCAGTTCCCAACTCCGTTTATTTGTTGTTTAAAGTTGGTCGCGCCGTTTTCCTTTGTAGTTTGTATTAATGAAGATTGACAACATCAGATCTTAACTTCACTCAATGTGTAAGACATCTTGATTTTTACAACAGCCTAAGGATGAAATCTTCAGTTAGACTTGGATATTTACATCTGTCAAGCCCAGTCTGCCAATAATATTCTTGGTATTCAATTTATTTTAGGTACATGTATCAAAATGTATTGCTACACTGTATACTTCTACACTAATTTTATATACATGTTGCTACATTGTATATTAATACATCTTATTACAATTTTAAACATATTACAGTTAATATCTAAAAACTGACTTTACCTCCCAAAATGGATTAAGTGCAGTATTATATCATACACTAATTCACTGATATTCCATGCCAACATATATTGCTGCATTGCACATTCATAATAATTCTATGTTAATTATGCAGTTTACACTGTAATACTCTTATAATGATCTTCTGTATGAGTATTACACTGTATACTCGTAGATCAACTTTTACATGCCAAATTATTTTGTTACATTATGTGAAATTGTATTTGTTGTATTCATTTATCTATTCACATTTTGTTCACAGTATTAGTCCCAATAGGCCTATGGATTATTTTCCATGGCAATATAAGGTAGTATCATTCCAATCTTACATGCTAAATGTAGTGACATACTACATACTCATACCTGTTTCATATGCTGAAATGTACTGTTGATTTGGACATTATTCTAACAATTCTGTGATGTTACACTGAATGCACAAATATTTATTTTACTGTTACATTAGACAGTCACATTGTGATGGTCTTCATATCAATGTTAAGTATCGGTTCAGACTACAAAACCTAAAGTACAGTTGCGAAGGTCCTATGTACCTGTTAACAGTAGATGTTCACATTTCTCACTGTCTCTGTGACATATGTGCTCTGTGGCTGCACAAACCACACTGGCAGCTTTTTAGAGCTTAGGTTGGTCTCCCCTGGCTGCCTATGACAAGAGGTCCGTTAAGCCCTTCCCATAAGAGGAAGCCTAGCTTCTGTCAAAGGAAGTCAGTTGTTCAGACTTTTATTGCTAAGTAGGAAGAACCAAGAAGGACCAGAATCAAAAATTGCCTGAAACCAACCAATGTGCAGTCAAAAAACACCAACACAATTAACCAAAGCCAACAAACAAAACAGCTGGATACCATCAAACTATACGTGTGTGTGTGTGTGTGTGTGTGTGTGTGTGTGTGTGTGTGTGTGTGTGTGTGTGTGTGTGTGTGTGTGTGTGTGTATGAAATAAGGGGGATGTTGGGTGGGTGCTGCCACTGAGTCAGTGTGAAATTCGAACATTACAGATAAGTAGGACTTATGCAACTGTACTATGTTCATCATTCACACTGTCTCTGTGGCATATGGGTAGACTGCCACAGCTTACCCTACGTAGGAGGAGGAAGGATAAGGATGCAAGAGCTCCCACAGAATGGTCCTTGCTCTGGAACTTAAGAAAGAATCTAGTTTGTAGTGCTCTGTAAAGATATGAACAGCTGACCATTTTGCTTCCCCTAGAATGCTTCTAGCATCCATTATGTCACCAAAGAAGAGTGGCCAATATGCAACTCATTAGACTTCCACCTAGTAAGGAAAGGGCAGTGGGGTAGAATCAGTGATTGCAAGGTCATCCCAGTGAAACAGTCAGCCTACAGCATAAACCACTGGTTGTCACAATCATCTGCAAGCAGTGGTCAAAGAAGGCTTTAATGTCAACAGAGATTCGGATGAAGACCTGGAAGTTGAATGGAGAGAAAGCACAGGAGTTCAAGAAATTACTCAAGGCTCTAGCACCTTGGGAAGAAGAGAAAATAGGTAGAGTTGAAGAAGAATGGTGGCACCTCAAAACAGCATGTGTGAAAACTACACAATAGATATGTGGCCAAGCAAGCTATGGAAATAAAGTACATAAGGAAAGCTGATGGTTGAATGCAGAACTTCAAGAAGTCATCAAAGTAAAGGAGGAGTGCAAGAAAAAGTGGGAGATAGAAAAGATGGATCAGGCTATGATGGAACACTGGTTGGCTAACACACAGACTAAGAAAGGAGTTGCAAGAGCAAAGAACAAGGCATCAGAGGCACTCTGACAGCTTCCGGTAATTGACTCCGTAGATGCCACAAAGAAACTCTTATCAGGTTGCATGACAAAGACAGTAAAATAAAGAAGATAGTCAGATAACCCTCATAAAGGATGCCACCAGCAACCTGCTCAGTAGTCCATAGAAAACCAAAGGCAGATGGAAGGAGTACTTCCAGCAACTTCTTAATGAAGAAAACCCCAAAGAAGCTGTACTGACCCAGATACAGCCTACGATGAGAGGGGAAAAAATAACCCACTATAGAAGAAGTAACAACAGCACAAATGAAAATAAAGTCAGGGAAGGCAGCAGGTCAGATGAGGTCACAGCAGATATGATCAAGATGTTAGGTGAGGTAAGAGAGAAATGGCTCCTGAAGATACGTACAGCAGTATGGAGAGAAATGCGTATCCCAGAGGACTGGAGATTAAGCATACTAGTGCCAGTGTGTACAAGAACAAAGGGGACATCTACAACTGTGGGCAGCAAAGTGTCATCAAACCTGCTGTCACACTGCATGAAGGTTTTGGAGAGGGTGACTGATAAATTAATATGCAGAGTAGTGGAAAGAAAGATGGGAGATGAGCAGTTCTCATTCAGATCAGGATGCAGTGCATCCAATCCAATGTTTGCAGTGAGCAGACTGATGAGAAGAAGCTGGAAATGAGGAACAAGTCTAAATGGGCATCCCTAGACTTGGGAAAGGCACATGACAATGTCTCCAAAAAAGCTGATTTGGGTAGTTCTGTGGTGGTTCAAAGTTCCAGAAACATTGGTAGAATTAGTGTAGGCTATGTATAAGGACCCAATAACTCAAGTACAAATAATGTTCTGTATCAAAGAGCGCTCCCAGTGGAAGTAGGTGTGTATCAGGGTTCAGCTCTAAGCCCATTGATGTTCATACAAGTCACATACATCATTAGTAAATAGGTTGGAGGGGACAGTTCATCAAAGTTGCTGTATGCAGATGGTTTAGCATTACAGGCAGACTCTGAGCAAGAACTTCAGCAAATGAGAGGGGAGTGGAATGCAAAACTGAAGGCATATGAGATGAAACTAAGAACAGATAAGACAGTTGTAATGGTAGCAAATGGGGGAATCAGATGAAGTTGAGAACGGAGACAGAAGGGAGGAAAGTACAACAGATTATCAGCTTCAAGTACCTGTGAGGGGTGACTGAGGAGAAAGAAGGTCTAAATGAGAAGGTTAAAGCTAGAATAAGAAGGGCTGAAGCCAACTGGCACAGTGAGTCAGGGATAATGTACAATAGAAGAATGCCAAAGAAGCTGAAATGTAAGGTGTACAGAAGAGTGGTGCAACCATTACTACTGTATGGTACAGAAACCTGGGCAGTAAAGGCAGACAAGCTGAGGAAGATAGACGTAATGGAAATAAAGTGCCTGAGACAGGTGGTAGGATTCAGGCTGTAAGACAGATGAAGAAATAAAGACATCACAGCAGAAGCCAAAGTAATTCCAATTGCAGAGAAAGTCAAATATGGTGGTTTAGACATGTGCAAAAAAGCAGAAGCCAACCTGGTGAAGAAGACTTAGGACAGACAAGAAGCAGGCAAGAGGAAACAAGGGTGTCCAACAAAGAGATGGATGGGCTGTGTGACAAAAGACCTGTGTCAGTCAGACATAACCGTTGTAGAAGGTAGGAGAGTGACACTGAATTGAAACAGTTGGTTACACTTGACATGACACCCCCAATCCCATGTGGAAAATGGGAAAAGGAGGTTGAAGTTGATGATGATGAAAGAAAAATAAAAGTTATGTACTCACCATAACTATGCACCTGTGCTGTCCATTTTCATACTTCCTCAGTAAATGGGTTTAGATCTGATCCTCAGATCCAATTCGGCCATTTTCTCTAAATTCTAGGATCCAACTCTCAAATTCCTCCCTTACCCATAACACCCCTGACCACTGTGTTACCTCAGATCCAGTCTGCTGCTATTGTACAATATCACAACAAAGTATCTCAATATTGATATGACAGAAAAGTGAAATCTAAAAGATCAATAGCTCAAACAGGAACTATGCATAGTCATAGTGCGCACATAACTTGTATATCTGATGGTGTCATTTTTCATTCATTCTTCAATGAATAGGACAGAGTCCCAAGTTACAGTAACCTTAGGTGGCCTTCATGGAAGGATGCTCCGAAGAACTGCAGAACTGAAAGCAGCTCTGTTTCTGGAGAAGATGTCCAATTTGTAATGAGCAATAATGAATAAAAAATATAAAATAGAGCACAATCAGTTCCAGTAGTCAGCATCCCAAAGCACCAGCACTCTCCGTAATAACCCACAGGTACTTCAGTGGTCACCGAAAACTGTTTATTGTTAAAATCACATAAAATTCATAAAATTACTGTTAAGAGCTTTCATCTTCACATAAAGACTTCTTCAGAACATTTAATTCAACTTCATCCAGGTAATAAATATCCACGTACACTAGTCCTGTGTGGTAATTTCCTTAATACTATTTAAAGTGCCAGTGCTAACCATTCAAACTCCCTCCTATACATACCAAATATAATGTATAATAAATATTAGTCTCCGTTTTCAAGCACTCAATCTGGTTGCATATAATACATTTCCAATAAATGTTGACAAAAAAATGACATAAAATCCTAGCACAATGAGGTACGTAATACATCCCTTGTGTGTGTTTTTACCAAGGTGTAATGTAAATATAAATTTAAATTTAAAACAACCTATTCCTTGTCCTACAAGTATTTTAGAATTTCCAAGTGCTTGTAATCACAACTAATGGAATATATATAAAAAAAAGTAGTGGGTGGAAAAGAAACCAGGTGGCAGATATTTTTAAATGCATCAGTCTATCCTGGAATTAATGAATATATATCAGGTAAACCTATTTTAGAATATCATGGATAGACTGATATATATATATATATATATATTCCATTAGTTGTGATTACAAGCACTTGGAAATTCTAAAATACATGTAGGACAAGGAATAGGTTGTTTTAAATTTATATTTACATTAAACCTTGGTAAAAACACACACAAGGGATGTATTACGTACCTCATTGTGCTAGGATTTTATGTCATTTTTTGTCAACATTTATTGGAAATGTATTATATGCAACCAGATTGGGTGCTTGAAAACAGAGACTAATATTTATTATACATTATATTTGGTATGTATAGGAGGGAGTTTGAATGGTTAGCACTGGCACTTTAAATAGTATTAAGGAAATTACCACACGTGACTAGTGTACGTGGATATTTATTACCTGGATGAAGTAGAATTAAATGTTCTGAAGAAGTCTTTATGTGAAGATGAAAGCGCTTAACAGTAATTTTATGAATTTTATGTGATTTTAACAATAAACAGTTTTCGGTGACCACGGAAGTACCTGTGGGTTATTACGGAGAGTGCTGGTGCTTTTGGATGCTGACTACTGGAACTGATTGTGCTCTATTTTATATTTTTTATTCATTAGTTGACTGTTCCAGTGGCTATTCTTGATTTATTAATGAGCAATAATAGTATAAGCATTGGACCATGTGGCAGCTGCACAAATGTCATCAATGGAGGCTCTAGCCCAAATGCAGCTGAAGTGGCTACTGACCTAGCTGAGTGTGCTTTTGGTTGCCTTGGTACGGTCAGGCCTCTTAAAGAATAAATGTAGAAAACAAAATCTGTTATCCATTTGGCTGGTGTAGTTTTGGAGACTGGTTTCCCATTTTATTGCCAGAAAAAGAGACAAACAATTAATCAGTTTTCCGAAATTTCTTAGTGCTGTGGAGGTAAAAGCGAAGTTGCCTATGTACATCTAAAGGATGAAGGGTATATTCTCCTTTAAACTGGTAAATTTATCTCTTGATTGATATTTGTTTCAGAGGCAATTTTAGGTAGAAAAGAAGAATAAGTGCATAAAGTAACTTTTGTCTTTTCATAAAATCAAATACAGTGGTTTCAGAGAGAGTGCTTGAAGTTCAGAAACTCATCTTGCTGAAGTTATGGCCACCAGAAAAAACGTTTTTCCAAGACAGAACTTAAGGTCTATTTTAGCTGAAGGTTCAAGAGGTGAATGCATCAAAGTCTGTAATACCAAAGTCAGGTCCCAAGGTGGACAGGGGTCCCTAATTGGGGCACTAAGTAAAAAAGCACCTTTAATTGGGTTGGGAGGGTGGCCTAATGGTTAAGGTGTTTGCTTTACAAACACAAGATGCAGGGTTCGAGTCTCACAAGGGATAATTGGCTAGGTTTAAAATGGCTCGCAAGAGCAGTTAACTTAGTACTAACCTATGAACCCTATAAGAAAGGCCTTACATAACTTAGATGAAGCCAAAGCATCATCTCCAATGTGATAGTTGGAAATGGCTGCTAACTGAACTTGGATGGTGCAGAAACTTGCCCCGCTTTGAAAGATGGATGCAAGGAAATCTAAAACAGCAGGGAATGGAACAGTGAAAGGATTCAACTCTTTCTGATGAGCCCAAAATGAAAACCTCTTCCATTTACTCTTATAAATATTCCTAGTCAAAGGTTTGTGGGATGAAAAAAGAATATGGCACACTGGGAAGGAAAGCCTGGAATGTCTAGTCATTACTGGTATTGGAGAAACTATGCGGTCAACTGCAGGCCTGCAATGTCCGGGTGAATCATCCCTGACTGGACTTGGATCCAGTGTCCATGGAAGACATACTAGGTGAGATCATAGGAAGGGAAACCACATTTGCCGAGGCCAAGAGGGGGCAATGAGGATTACTTTGCTCCTTGACCAGAGTGATTTCTGAATAAAATTGGGGATTAGCGGCAGACGAGTAAGCATAATGGAGACTGGAGGGCCAAACAAGGATGAAAGCATCTCTCAGTGAATGTCCCTGATGGGTAATTAGGGCAAAGAACTTGCTGTATTTGATGTTGAGGAGAGAGGCAAATAGATCATAGCATGGTTGACCCCATTTGTGAAAGATCATATTTGCCACTGATTGTTGACAGACCACTAATGAGGCATCAGGATGGTCCTGCTGAGCTTGTCTGCTAAGATGTTGAACTTCCATGGTATGTGCGTCACTACAGGAAAGCAGATGGAGGATATCACCCACTGTCAAACTCTCACTGCTTCTCAGCATAAGGGGTAAGATTTGGTTCCCTCAGTTTGTTGATATACCAGACTACTGGCATGTTGTCCATTTGAATAGCAATAGTCCCCAGCAGAAGACAGCTTTGAAGGGCCTGCAACACTAGAAGCACCACTCTCATCTCCAGAGCATTTATATGCAAACCGGTCTCTTCTGAGGATCAAGTGCCTTGAACGGTCTGTCCCAAGTAATTCCCCCACCTCCCCCATCTCAACTGGGAGGAGTCCATGGTCAATGTGGCATTCAGGTGAGGAAGAATAAATTGGATACCCTTGACAAATTTCTTTGGAGTGTATCCACCACAGCAGGGATTTCCTGCAATCCTGAAATAATTTTATAAGATGTCATAAGGAACATTGATGAAAGGGCCATTGTACTGCTAGAGTCCACTGAAGAAATCTCGTATGAAGATGAGCAGTGGAAATAAAAGTTACTGCAGCAGCCAGCCATCAACCCTAGGGCTTTGAGTACCATTTTACTGGGGGAGAAGAATGAGATTTCAAAGTAAGAACTCTGTTTTGAGGCAGAAGAGCTAGACAACTGACTGTGTCTAAACGACCCTCTATAAACTCCAAGACTTGAACTGGTTGAAGTTGTGACTTGGCTAGACTGATCTTAATTCCCAGAGAGTGAGATAATTGGAGTAAGCAATTTCTCATTCTTTCCAAAAGATGTCTGGTTGGTATGGTAAGGCACCAGTCGTCTAAGTAAGGAAACACCCTGAATCTGAGCAGTCTTAGATGAGCTGCTCCAACTGCATGTATTTGGTGAACACCATGTAGGCTGTGGTGAGAGCAAAGTGCAGGGCTCTGAACTGTTAATGACTGGCTCCCAGCCAAAAGCATAGGTATCTCTGTGAGTGCCTGTTCATTTTGATGTGATAGTACATGTCTTGAAGATCGACAGAGCACATCCAGTCATCCTTGTGTAGGAAAGGCAGAATGAACTGAACGGTGACCATCTGGAATTTGGAATTCTTTACAAACTGGTTCAGATAACTGTGATCCAAAATGGGTCTCAGGTCTCCTGTTTTCTTTGGCACTAAAAAGAACCTTGAGTAAGTTTCGGATCCTCTTTGGTCTGTGGGGACCTCTTGGAAGACTCTTTTGTCCAGTAGCTTTTGAATCTCTGGAGCTGCTAAATCCCTCTGATTGGCTGAAACATCGGAAAGACATTTTCTTTTCCTTTGAGAAGCTTGTAAAAAGGGAATGAAATATCCTCTGGATATGATCCTTTGCATCCATGTATCTTTTGTGATGGCTATCCAGGCTTTTACATGCAAGGACAAGTGCTCCCCCCCAACTGCCTCCAGAGAAGGACAGTCAGACAACCTTTCAGGAGCGCTTAAAGGATCTGTCTGATAACGAATCTTGAGACCCTTGATTCTGTGGACCCCCTCTGCCATGTGGGCAGTATCTTCCATTATAGCTATTTCTCCCTCTGCCTCTGGGGGGGAAGTCTTAGCATGACTCTTGGAAAGGACCTTGAGATTTCTGGAACCACATCTTTTTACCACCGCATTGATTCCTAGAAAAGGGTCTCTGTGGGGTTGAAAAGCATATTCCTGTGGCAGATAAGGCCTTTCCATCTTGTTCACTGCAAGAAAGTGTCTCTATAACAAGTGGCCCAAAGAAAAAAGAGCCATCAAAAGGGGTGTTAATGAATGACACCCTGAAGGGCTCCAGAAAGTCACACAACCGCATCCAGGCATGTCTCCTAATGGCTATGCCTGAACCAGCTGCCCATGAGGAACCTTCAGCTATGTGCAAGATTAACCTCATGGATGTGTTTGTAATGGATTATAAGGTGGCCAGTTGTGAGGAAAAGAACTTTTGTTCCTCTGCAGAGATGGACCCAGAGGTAGAGCTAGAGAATTCGTTAACTAAGTCCCTCTATAACCTAGTGAAATGTGCTAGGTAATTCAGCAACAGAAAGGCAAAGGTCACTGTAGCATACACTCACTTGCCAAACCTGTCCAACACCCTCGACTCTCTATTAGGGGATGCACAGTGGAGCGCTGCTCAATCAGCTCCTTTTTGGAGGCTGCAGTAAAATCCATGTCATCTACAGGGATTCCCTTGGTCCAGTGCTGTCTGTTAGAGGGGGTGCTCAAAATTTTGTCCAGGCATTTGTGGATCGGTTTCATGGAGACAAGTTCCTCCCATGCCATGAGGGAGTCAAGGTCTATAAGCTCATCCACGGGGGGGGGTACACCAAGACACAGATGGCACAGACCTGAAGGCTTCCAAGAACACTGATTCCTCCTGAGAAGGGGTTTTGGAAGACCAAACACCTTTCTGGATAAGGATCTCTAAGATGTCTCCAAACAAAATATCCTCAGGTGGAGATCTAAGGGACCCTTCCCTTTTATCAAAATCGGTGTCTTTCTGTGAAGGATTCCTGCAGGGAATCAGTGCCTCCTCTTGCATGACCTCGTCCAAGGAACCTCTTCAGTGGGGTGTTCTGGACTGGTGTCAGAAGAGGAAGTTCCAGGGTGGAAACGGCTTGGAAGCTCATATAGGCTGACTGTCCCAGAGGTGTAGGATGAGTAGACTCGGACATAGGATCTGAAAAGGAAATGGGGATTGGATCCAAAGGCACAGGAGTTGAAACTGCTCTGGGGTGACAGAAAACCCTCTCTACCACCTCGAATGTGGAATGACCAGGAGAATCCAAGACAATCTGACCAGAACAGAGACTCTCGGCACAAATGATCCAAGGCCCTCCCCGACTGTCTGCTGTGAGGGAGGAGTCTGACCTAAGCTGTCCAACACCAAAGCCATGAGCGGAAGCGACATCTCTGAAAACTTTGGAGTCGAAGTCAATGCCTCAAATCCAACACTGACTGTTCAGCTCCAAGAACCATCATGCTCCACGGTTGTAGGAGCCGATCAGATCAGGGAAGTCACCGGAGTGGAAGATAGGAGTATTTTCAGATCTGACAGTTTGACTCTTGGAGATCTTGGATCCGAGGGCTCTGAAATGGCAATTCAGATCAGAAAAGCAGTGATGGCAGACTGGAATAAAGGTTTAAGGCTCACAGATCCGATGGGAGACGAAGACGGTAAGACCCCCATCTGGATCTGTGTTCTGAAAAATGTTCTCATCATCCTATTCACCACTGCCTCAAAATGACTTCGGGAAGACCTAATGGAGGAAGAAGTGGAAGGTGGTCTAGAAGGCTTTTTATGGGTCTCCTGAAGGAAGGGAGACCTCAATCTTGAAGATACTGCCTCTGGGGAAAACCTTAGACTACAGAGCCGAGGAGACTTGGTAATGGCAGGCATCAGATCCGAACTCTTTGAACTCTTCTGAGGTGGCTCATAAGGAAGCACTGACTTAGGAGACCATGCAGGGGAATATTTTTGGTACTCCCTGGGCTCTTTAGACTTATGCAAAGGAGTTTGAGCCCCTGATGTTGATGTACCAAAAGAAGCAGCAAACGCAGAAAGAAGGTCCTTAAATACCAGTTTGCTCCTCCTATTGCTAATAGCTCTATTGTTGAATCTGGCAGAAATACTGCAAGAAGTCTCCAGATTTGAAGGGCCTAAACAATAGATGCATTCTTGTAGGCATCAGAGTTGGTTATCTTAGGCCCACAGGAAGTGCACATTTTAAAGCCAGTCCACTTTTCAGCCATACTGCAGGAGAAAAACCCAGGCAGCAGAAGGCCAGACAAATAAAAGATAAAGAAAGCTCCTTTTTTTAAGGTTTAGAGAAAAGTATTGAGAAAAACCCAAGAGGCAGAAAGCCAGGCAAATAAAAAATAAAGTTAGTTCCTTTTTTTTTTTTTTTAACGTTTAGAGGAAAGTAGAGAGTTTACACCAACAATGGTAAAATGAAATACCTCGCAGCGAGGTCAAAGAAAAGAAGTAGAAGGTTACCAATAATGGTAATGAAGAATATCAAAAAGAATTAAGTTTGGTAAATAGAGTAGCTAGATAGTGGGTAAGGGGGATACTAGTATATAATTTGAAATAGAAAAAAGACTAAAAGAGAAATTTCTAGAAATGTTCACCTCACTACACCAAAATGAGTTCGAAAGGACACAGTACCGACAGAATTGTAGAGCAACAAACAATATCTGAGGTAATACAGTAGTCAGGGACATTATGGGTAAGGGAGGAAATCAAGAGTTGGATTCTATAATCTACAGAAAGTGGCTGAGTTGGATACAAGGATCAGATCCAAACCCATTCATTAAGGAACAAATGAAAATGCCAACATCAGATCTGGGAGTCTGATGTCTTGATTCAGGGAATATTCAAAGACAACTTCTGGCATGAAAGATGGATTAGTGTGTAAAACAACCTTGTCCTTGTGGAAAATCAGATAAGGTTGGCCCGCAGTGAGAGCCTGCAGCTCAAAGATTTACATTGCAGATTTCAGAGCAATAAGCAAAACAGTTTTCCAAGTGATGAACTTTAAATCAGCCCGAAATGCGGGTTCCAAAGGAAATAAGTTCAATTTTTTCAAGTACAAAGTTGAGAAAAACTTGGGGCTTGAAAGATGGATTAGTGCAAAAAACACTCTCCTTGTGGAAAATCAGATACGGTTAGCTATCCCACCATGAGAGTTGGCAGTTCAGACACTCACCTTGAAGACATCACAGGTATAAACAAAACAGTTTTACATGTGATGAACTTTAGATCAGCCTGAAAGGCATGTCAAAAAGGAAATAAGCTCAATTTTTCAAAAACAAAGTTGAGATTCTGAGGAGAAAGGATTTACTATTAAGGGGGTTTCAAATGCAACACCCACTTCATAAACTGTGTGACCACAAAAAGAGACAAAAGAAATTCATGGGCAGACAAGCTGAGATGGCCACATGATAGTTGCTAACACAAGTCACCATTCAGTGATTCACAAATATTTCAAAACAGAGTGCTAGACTCAATACCAGGCCCAAGATTTTCTAGGTGCAGGTTTTCTTAACTCCTTCAACACCTGCTGCACATCATGGAACAAGTGCTTAAAAGTAATCTGGATAGAATTATCCAGGTGTCGGTTGCAATAGCTCAAAGTTGGGGTGCACCAGTCACCCCTGACAATGTGTCAGCAGATCCAGAGTTTGAGGAAGTTTTTGGTAATTGCTCCTGGTCAATTCTCTTAAAGAGGAGAACCAACTATGCCTAGCCAAAAAGGATTCTCCACAATTATCTTTGTTATTTTTTTCTGAATCTTCAGCATTACCTTGGGTATCAGTGGAAATACAAAAGGAACATTCCCATCCAAGGGAACAAGAATATGTCTATCCTACAAGTATGGTTGTAAGGATGTCTCAAACAGAATTTTTACAACTGTCTGTTTTAAAAGGATGCAAACAGATTTATATCAGGTGCCCCCCTCATCTGGACTAAATCCTGGAAGACCTCTGTTCTGAGTTGACACTCATGAGGGTCTGTACGGGATCTGCTTAGTCTGTCAGCCACTATATTTTGCTCTGACAGAATGTATATGGCCTGAATTGTTGGAGAATGCTGTGAGGCTACCTCCTAGGCCTGACTGCATTTGGGAAGAGGAAGAGGAAGGGGAAGGGGAAGGGTCCAGAAGCCTTTGGAGAATGGCCTTAGCAAAGCCTGATCTAGACCTAGAAAAAGAATCAAGCTTATAGTGCTTTGCAAAAGTATGTACAGATGACCAAGCTGCAGCTACTAGAATACTTATATAATCAAAATGATTCCAAAAAGCCACAGATGAAGCCAAAGCCCTGGTAGAATGGGCCTTGACCCTGCCTGGAACAGTTTCGTTTTGGTGAGTATAACAAAAGGTAACAGCCTTAGACAATCATTTCGAAACAGGTTGTCCCTTCTTACCTTCACAAGAAATGAACAAGTGATCCAAAAATTAGAAAGATTTAGTTCTGTCAAGAAAGTACCTGAGTTGTCTGTGGATATCCAAGGTACAGAGTATCCTTTCTCCCTCATGTTTAGGTTCAGGAAAGAAAACAAGGTGATGGATACTTTGGCTTAAAGTAAACTTGGATACCATTTTAGACATAAAAGAAGGAATACTTCTCAAAGAAACTGTTTCTGTTTAAAACAAGATAGGGTTGACTCACCATAAGAGCTTGTAACTCAAATACCCTTCTTGCAGAGGTCACAGCAATTAGTAAAACTGTTTTCCATGTTAAGAACCTCAAGTCAACCAGGCTAGCTGATTCAAATGGAGCAAGTGTAGTTTCTCTAACACAGAATTAAGATCCCAATGAGTGCCACTGTTTTTCTTACAGGTCTCTTATGCAAACTCTCTTTCAAAAACATTTTGACATGAGTATGCATTGAAACAGGAGGATCCATGGGCATACATGCAGAAACAGCTAATAAATGAACCTTGACAGAGGAGTAAGAAAGGCCATAGGATAGTAACTCGCACAAATATTATAAAACAGAGAACAACCAGCCCCAGATAGGTGCTAGTTATGCTGTTGGCATCAACTACAAAAGTTTTTCTACTTACTAATATATGACATTCTAGTAGCAGGCTTTGTTGACTCCATTCATACCTGCTGCACATCCTCTGTAAACAGGTGCTTAGAGAGAATTAAGACCCTATCACCCCAGCAGTCGAATGAAGTTGATTGGAACTGGGGTGCATCAAACACCCATGTTCTAGTCTGAGCAGATCCAGTCTGTGAGAAAGAGTGCAGTAATTGCCCTGCCCATTTCCAAAGGAAAAGAGAACCGCAACTGCCTGGGCCAGAAGGGAGTCACCACAATGATCTTAGGAGATTCCTTCAGAATCTTTGGAATTATCCCAGATATCAGTGGAAAAGCATACAGGAACATTCCTGTCCAAGGAAAAGAAAAAGCATTTGCTTCCAGGACTTCTTGCATGGAGTCCTGGAGCAGAATCTAACCAGATGATTGTTCAGAGAGGAGGCAAATAGGTCTTCTTGAGGAACTTTCCACATATGGATCAAATCCTGAAAGACACCCTGATGTACTTTCCATTTGAGAGGCTCTGCCCTTGTCCTGCTCAGTTTGTCTGCCACACAATTTTGCTCTAACTGAATGTAGGATGCCTGTAGAGTGAGATCGTGCTGTGAAGCTATATCCCTAAGCTAACATGGCATGTCTGCAAAGGAAGTATGACCTGGTTCCCCCTTGTTTTCTAATATACCACGACTGTGGTATTGACTGTAATAACTTGAAGAGGTCCCATGGTCCAAAGATAATTCACAGAGTTGAGTACCTTGATGAGGACAATCATCTATTTTATATTTATGTTGTTGCATTTGTCATTGGTGTCCCACACACCTTGCACTTTTATCACTCCTGAAATTGCTTCCCAGCAAAGTCCAAAGAGTCTGTGGTGACTGACTTCTTTAAAATAGGAAGGAAGTAGAGGACTCCAAGATTTAAGGATATTTGCTGTCTCCAGCAAGTGATTTTTCTTCTAATGTACCTCAGCACTGGGATTTGAAAAGACAAAGAATGATGGTGCTGGGACTACAAAGACTTCAGATACCACTGTACCATTCTCATGTGGAGTCTTGCCAGAGTTATCATGAAAATCATAGATGCCATAAGACCCAAAATCTTGAGTTATTCCCTTGCAGTGACCGAAGTCTGAGTGGAAAACCTTAGAAACAGATCTAGATAAAGATCTATTTTTTTCTTGTGGAAGAAAAACTCTTTGAAATGAGGCATCTAGATGACATCACAGGAACAAAAGCCTATGTGATGGAGTCAGAAAACACTTTTGTATGTTTTCTTGGAATCACCACTTGTTTAAGAGATCTGTCACCTAAGTTCTGTCACCTAAGTTCTCAACACTTTGAAAAAACCCTGCAAAGATAAGCATGTCATCTAAATATAGAAAAATATGGATATCTTGCAGTCTGCAATGGGCTATAACTACAGCTAGACACTTTATGAACACTTGGTGCAGTGGAAAGTCAAAAGGATAAGGCAGAGAATTAGAAGTTATGTACCTACCATAACGTTCCATGTTAGTTGTCTTCTCTCGCCTTCTTTCTTGCTGGATGGGTTCGGAGCCGATCCTCGGCTCCGACTCGGCACTTGCTAAGCTCGAGAGTCACTTTTACCAGCTCGAGGCAGCCCCATATCCCATGATGCAAGGCGGTAATACCCAGATCTCGTTTAGTACCTAGAGGGAAAACTACCTAGCATAAAAACTTTCCACAAAGGAAAGAAGAGCAATTAGCCTAAAAAGGCTGTAAGGGGAAACCAGATAACTAAAAACTAGAACTAACTGGTGCCCAAAGAAACAAAATCTTCCAGAGACAAGGGAGATCAAGGTCTGTCCAGGCAAGGGGGACAGGAGGGAGGGTCACAAGAAAGAAGGCGAGAGAAGACAACTAACATGGAAAGTTATGGTAGGTACATAACTTCTAAATGTTAAGTTGTCAATCTCGCCTTCATTCTTGCTGGATGGGACCGCGTCCCTAGCACCTCTACCCTGGGTGGCTCAATGGAACAGACTCTTGAGAACCATGGAACAAAAACTGGCCCTACTCCTGGAGGCCAAATTCAATTTGTAATGAGAAACAAAGGTATGAGGAGTGGCCCAAGTGGCTGCTGCACAAATAGTATCTAAGGGTAGCCTAGCCTGAAAAGCTGTAGAAGTGGCTAGGCCTCTAGTGGAATGTGCCTTTGGTTTTGAGCACAGTTGTTTGCCCCTAAGTTGATAAATGTCAGAAATGGTGGAAGATAACCATCTAGATAAGGTCACTTTGGAAACAGGGTGGCCTTTCTTATTTTCAGCATAAGAAAGAAAAAGCTGATCAGACTTCCTGAATTGCTTTGTTCTGTCCAAATAATATCTGAGTTGTTGGTGAACATCTAGATAATGCAATTTTTGTTCTGATCTGTTGGAATAATTAGGAAAAAATACAGGAGATCAATGGATTGGTTTAAATTTGTTTTTGAAGCAACCTTGGGCAAAAAGGATGGATTAGTTCTCAAGGATACTCTGTCCTTGTGAAAGACCAAATATGGAGGACGAACAGAGAGGGCATGAAGTTCTGACACTCTGCTAGCCGAGGTAATAGCGACAAGGAAGAGTGTCTTCCACGAAAGAAACTTTAATGAACATGAAGCAGCTGGCTTGAAGGGAGGAAGAATTAAGGATGTCAGCACTAGATTTAGGTCCCATTGTGGAGGAGGACTCCTGACAGGAGGTCTCAGGAGAAAAATTCCTTTCAGAAAAGCTTTGCAAAGCTTGTGGGACATAATGTTGTGATCTGCAAATCCGACATGAAAGTTCGAGATTGCAGCCAACTGAACTTTGACTGTGGAAGATGAAGAACCTGAGTGAAAGATTTCCGCTAGAAAATCCAAAACTGCTTGAACAGGGGCAGTAAAGGGATCTACGCTCCTCGATTTCGCCCAAAAGGAGAAATGTTTCCACTTGCTAGAGTAAATCCTTCTAGTAGAGGATTTAAGGGAAGCTACTATGATATCTCTAACGGGGTTAGAGATCATAGGAAACCGGGCTAAGGAAGGAAGTGGAGCAACCAAGCTGTGAGGTTGAGAGAAGGGATGGACCGATGCAGCTGACCCGATTGGTGTATCAGAAGATCTGGCACTGGGTCCAGATGCCACGGCTGCACCAAAAGATGACGATGAAGGAACGGAAACCAAATTTGTCGAGGCCAATACTGGGCAATGAGAATAATTTTGGCTCTCAAAACGGTAGCTTTCTGGAGTACCTGTGGTATCAATGGAAAAGGAGGAAAGGCATAAAGAAGTCCCTGGGGCCAATCTTGGGTAAGAACGTCTCTGGGGGATGGCCTGGAAGTGGGAAGAGAGAGAAGAAGACTGGGCATTTGCTGTTTTGGGGAGTAGCAAAAAGATCGCAACATGGGCGGCCCCACTTCTGAAAAATCTCCTCCACTATAGATTGCTTGAGAGACCACTCGTGAGGCATGAGTATAGCTCTGCTCAATCTGTCCGCCAAAATGTTGGTTTTCCCAGGAATATGCGTTGCTACCAGAAACCGATGAGAGGAGATCGCCCATTGCCAAAGTCTGAGAGCCTCTCTACACAAGGGATAGGACTTGGTTCCGCCCTGCTTGTTGATGTACCATACTACAGACATGTTGTCCGTGTGAACTGCAATCATTCCTAAGGGAAGAAAGACGTTGAGCGCTTGCAACGTTAAAAGCACTGCTCTCATCTCTAGGACATTTATGTGCAGGTGGTATTCGAACGGTTGCCACGTCCCATGAACCATCCTGCCCTGATAATGACCCCCCCACCCGATTAGGGAGGCGTCCGTAGTGACTGTGGCTACCGGGGCCGGGAAAACAAAGGGTCTACCCTGATGGACTTGGGGAGAAGAAATCCACCAGGATAGATGGTTTTTGCATGTTTGTGTCACCAGGATCTGGTGACGCATGGGAAGTTGTTGGTAGGACCATTGTGTGAACAACATCCATTGAAGGAGACGCATGTAAAAACGGGCCAAAGGAAGAAGAGTAATGGCAGCTGCCATGAGGCCCAATACTTTTAGGACCAGTCTGGCTTGCACCTTTTTGCTGGCAAGGATGATCCGCACCTGGTTTTGGATATCTAGAATTCTCTGGCTTGTTAGGTTTGCTGACATCCGAGCAGTGTCTAATTTTGCGCCTATAAAAGTAATAGATTGGCAGGGCAATAAGGGGTATTTTTCGTAGTTGACCGAAATTCCTAACTGAGTGCAGAGATTTAGGGTGTAATCTCTGGCTTGGAGAAGTTGATGCCTGGTGGTGGCTGAGAGGAGCCAGTCATCGAGATACGGAAACACCTGGAATCCTTGACGTCTCAGGTGAGCCGTGACCACTGCCATGCATTTGGTGAACACTCTGGGGGTTGTAGTGAGACCAAAGGGCAAGGCTCTGAATTGAAAATGACTGGACCCCAGCCGAAAGCGGAGAAACCTTCTGGAGCGTCTGTGGATTTTTATGTGATAGTACGCATCCTGAAGGTCTATTGAGCACATCCAGTTGTCTTTGCCTAAGAAGGGCAAAATCGATTGAAGTGTGACCATCCGAAATCTTGTCTTTTTCACTGACTTGTTGAGTCTGCTGAGGTCCAATATTGGTCTCCAATGTCCCATTTTTTTGGGAACCAAAAACAACCTTGAGTAGATTCCGGGCTCTGAATGGACTGTTGGAACTGGCTGAATGGCCCTTTTTTGTAGAAGCTTTGATACTTCTAATTTTGCGATTTCCCTTAGACCGGGTGGAACGTCTGGAAGGGAATTTTTGTGAGGGAAGGGACTTTCCTCGAAAGGAATCTTGTAACCCTCGGATATGATCGACTGTACCCATTTGTCTTGCAAAAAGGAAAGCCAGGCTTCTGGGTACAGTGATAATCTTCCCCCGACTGCCTCCAAGGATGGACAGTCGGGCAACACCTCAGGGATGCTGGAAGGGCTTGTCAGAGAGAGGCTCTCTGCTGCCCTGGTTCTGCGGACCCCCTCTGCCCCTAGGGCGGTGTCTATTGTTATTACCCCCTCTGCCTCTAGGGGTAAACTGACCACGTGTGTCCGGCGTGACTCCCTGAGATTTTCGGAACCACATCTTTCCCCCCTTCTGTCCTTTGGGGTAAGGCCTAGAAGGGGTGGAAAAACGGACTCCTACGGCAGAAAGAGTCTTGCCGTCTTGTATCCTTCACCTGAGGACCAAACAATGTTGACCCATCGAAGGGAGAGTTTGTGAAGGACACCTTAAAGGGGTCTGCAAAATTACAGA
Source organism: Protopterus annectens (assembly GCF_019279795.1). Lineage (NCBI taxonomy): Eukaryota > Metazoa > Chordata > Ceratodontiformes > Protopteridae > Protopterus > Protopterus annectens. The sequence goes on from NC_056745.1 coordinate 1,248,739,120, forward strand.
GCCGCATCCAGGACTGACGTCTGAGAGCCACTCCTGTGCCTGCAGCTCTACTCGCTCCATCTGCTGCATAAGAAATCAGCCGCATGGAGGAGTTGGAAATGGAGTTTAGAATTCCTAGCTGAGAAGCAATCTTCTCCTGAGCCCCTGCAGCTGAAGGATCCTGTACTACTTCACCTAATTCTTTAAGGATGTCCCTTTGAAGTCTGGTGAAGTGACATAAATAATTCAGCGAACGCATGGCAAAGTTCGCTGAGGAAAACATCCGCTTACCATACCTGTCCATGATCCTAGAATCCTTGTTAGGAGGATGGACTGGTACGGAAGGATCTTCAAGTTCCTTCTTGGTGGCGGCCGCCACCACCATGGCATCAACAGGGACACCTTTTGTAAGAAATTGTTTCTCGGAAGGGGCTGTAATAAATTTAGAAGGCCTCCTGGGAACTGGTTCCACGGAATCAGGAGATGCCCACGCCTTCCGAGCTATCACCTCCATGAGGGGGTCGAAAGGCGGAGACACCCAGGAGGTGGAGGGTCGAGATCCAAACGCCTCTAGGTATACCGACTCATCCTCGGAGGGATTAATGGAGGGCCAGTTTCCCCTCTGTTTTAGGAGTTCTAGGATGTCTGAAAAGAAGACATCCTCAGAGGGGGATCTTGGGGACCCCTCCGACTCATCTAAGTCGGTATCTGAAGTTGTAGTCTCAGGGGAGTCTAGGTGCTTCCTCTTACAGGTCCTCTTACGCAGAGGATCTCCTGACAGATCAGGAGAATCCTCGGAAGAGGGGGTTCTTCCCAGTGGGGAAACCTGAGGTGGTGGATCTCTCGGTCCGGGAGCAAGAGAGTGGGAAGAGACATCTACAGGCACCATAGAGGGAGGAGCTAAGGGGATAGACTGCTGACTGAGCCCAGGGGCCAGCACACTCCTCATCACCTCGAAGGCTCCCCTCCCAGGGAGATCCGAGAGACCCCGCTCTGAAGAAACAGGGGCTCCCGGGCCCACCGAAAGGGAAGGCTCCAAGGCAGATGTCGGAGCCGAGCTCACCAAGGCCGAAGCCCGAAGGGGAAGAGCAGGGTTGGACAAGGGTCCAATGCCACTCACCCCCTCGGAGCAGACCAGGGAAGCCCGACCACTGGATCCCTCCAAGGAAGGTCTCGAGGAGGAGATAAGAGTAGAAGCTGAAGGAGCAGAAAGGGGTGGTATCTGCCCTGCAGCCGTAGCAGTGACTATTCCAATAGACTCCGGCTCCGAGCTCTGGAGGAGAGTCGAAGGAGGAACTTGAAGAGGGTGTGGACTAGTAGTCGTCTGTTGAGATGGACTATGAAGCATTTGGGCTAGTGCCTGTGATTTTAACAATCTGCTTACCACTCTCTCCAAATCATGGTCTGAGAGCCTGGAAGACCTAGATGATCGGCTCCGATGGCTCCGCTCCAAAAGAAGAGGAGAGGTCAGAGCCGACAGTATCGGCTCCAAAGAGGGAGACCTGGACCGCTTCCTCGATGGAACCATCGGAGCCGAAGAACCCTTGGTTCCAGACGGAGCCGACAACTTATCGGCTCCAAGCCTGGTCAAAGATGTATCGGCTCCGGCCGGAGCCGATACAGGCAAGGAAATAATGGTATCGGAGCCGGCCAGCGCCGATACTGAAGCCTTCGACACATGGTGGTCGGAGCCAGTTGGAGCCGACACCAATGTGGCAGTTAAAGTATCGGCACCGATAGCCATCGGTGCTGAAGATTTAGTCAAAATAAGATCGGCTCCAGCCGGAGCCGATCTCGACTCCAAAGGAGTCGGAGCCAGGGCCGAAGGCTTAGTAGCAGAAGGCTGGGCCTTGGAGGTCTTAGAGGGCTTACCCGAAGCAGACTTGGCCGGGGAGCCCTCCGGTTTAAGTAGTCCTCTTAAAATTAATTTATTTCTCCTTTCCTGCAGTACTCTCTGGCTGAAAGAGTGACAAATAGCACAGGAGTCCTGCAGGTGGAGAGGTCCCAGGCAATAGATACAAGAAGTGTGACCGTCTGTCAGAGACATCTTCTGACAGCACGAGTCACACTTCTTGAAGCCTGAGACCCTCTGTTCTTTGGACATAGTGAGCACACACAAAACACACTACTCACACAGTCCCAGATTCAGAAAATTTAACTTAAAATGGGGAAAAATAAACTCACACACACGCCCTGACAGGAAGGGATGGGAGAGGATTGAAGGCCCGACTAAGTGAAACTACAAGGGAAACAGTAAACTAGGAGCTAGAGACCCTAAAACAATCTAAAAGTGACAAATACACTAATATATGAGAGAAAAAGGAGGAATGGGGTGACTAAAATTTGAATAACAAATTACTTACCAAGAGCTGGTAAAAAGAGTACCTCCTCAGCGAAGCGGCAAACGAGATCTGGGTATTACCGCCTTGCATCATGGGATATGGGGCTGCCTCGAGCTGGTAAAAGTGACTCTCGAGCTTAGCAGGTGCCGAGTCGGAGCTGAGGATCGGCTCCGAACCCATCCAGCAAGAATGAAGGCGAGATTGACAACTTAACATCTGATAATTAGAAGTTATGTACATACCATAACGTTCCATGTTAGTTGTCTTCTCTCGCCTTCTTTCTTGCTTGATGGGTTTGGAGCCGATCCTCGGCTCCGACTCGGCACTTGCTAAGCTCGAGAACTCATTTTACCAGCTCGAGGCAACCCTATATCCCATGATGCAAGGCGTGACTACCTCAGATCTCGTTTGGTAGCTAGAAGAAAACCCTGCCAAAAAACACTTCTTCCCCAGGAAGAAGTTACTAAATGTAGGAGAAACTAGTCCGATAGCCACTAACAATAATGACTCTTCCTACTGGGAACTCTTGGAAAGAGTGACAACACCCCCAACAAAAGGAAGGTACAACCTCAAGATCAGTCCAGGCCAGGGGGAAGGAGGGAGGGACGCAAGATAGAAGGCGAGAGAAGACAACTAACATGGAACATTATGGTATGTACATAACTTCTAAATGTTAAGTTGTCAAACTCGCCTTCATTCTTGCTGGATGGGACCGCATCCCTAGCACCTCTATCCTGGGTGGCTCAATGGAACAGACTCTTGAGAACTGTGGAACCAAACCTAGCCCTGTCCCTGGAGGCCAAGTCCAATTTGTAATGAGAGACAAAGGTGTGAGGAGTGGCCCAAGTGGCTGCTGCACAAATGGTGTCAATAGGTAGCCTATCCTGAAAGGCTGTGGATGTGGACAGGCTCCTGGTAGAATGTGCTTTTGGTTTTGAGGACAGTTGCTTGCCTCTAAGATGATAAACATAAGAAATGATAGAAGACAGCCATCTGGATAAGGTCACTTTAGAGACTGGGAGACCTTTTCTGTTCTCTGCATAAGAAAGGAATAGTTGATCAGATTTTCTAAATTGTTTAGTTCTGTCCAAATAATATCTGAGTTGACGATGGACATCTAAGCAATGAAGTTTTTGTTCAGCTTTGTCTGAATAATTAGGGAAAAAAACTGGCAAATCAATAGATTGATTAAGATTCGTCTGGGAAGCAACTTTGGGCAAAAAAGACAGATTAGGTCTTAAAGATACCCTATCTTTGTGAAAAACCAAGTAAGGGGAACGGACACAGAGGGCCTGAAGTTCAGAAACCCTTCTAGCTGAAGTAACAGCCACCAAGAAAATTGTTTTCCAGGAAAGAAACTTTAAAGAGCATGTAGCAGCTGGTTCGAAGGGGGGTAGAATCAAGGATGCCAGCATTAAGTTCAAATCCCATTGCGGAGGAGTATCTCTGATTGGAGGCTTCAGGAGAAATATACCCCTGAGAAAGGCTTTGCAAAGCTTGTGGGACATTATGTTTTGATCTGCTAAACCAACATGAAAATTAGAGATTGCTGCCAATTGGACTTTAACTGTAGAAGAAGAAGACACTGCTTGAAAAATCTCTGCTAAGAAGTCCAAAACTGAATGCACTGGAGCAGTAAAGTGATCTAAGTGTTTAGACTTTGCCCAGAAAGAAAAACGTTTCCACTTACTAGCATAAATCTTTCTGGTGGAGGACTTTAGAGAAGCTACTATGATATTCCTAACGGGGTTAGAGATCATAGGAAGCCTGGCTAAGGAAGGAAGTGGAGCAACCAAGCAGTGAGGTTGAGAGAACGAATGGCCTGGTGCGGTTGACCCGACTGGTGGGTCAGAAGGTCTGGAACTGGGTCCTGATGCCAAGGCTGCGCCAGGAGATGACGATGCAGGGACAGAAACCAAATTTGTCGAGGCCAGTAAGGGGCAATGAGGATCAACTTGGCTCTCAATACGGTAGCTTTCTGAATAACTTGTGGTATCAGTGGAAATGGAGGAAAGGCATACAGAAGTCCCCGGGGCCAATCCTGGGTTAGAGAGTCTCTCAGGGAATGGCCTGGTAGAGGAAAGAGGGTGAAGAAGTCCGGGCATTTGCTGTTTTGGGGTGTAGCAAAAAGGTCGCAGGAAGGGAAGCCCCACTTCTGAAAAATCTCGTCCACTACCGATTGCTTGAGAGACCACTGTGTGGCATGAGAATAGCTCTGCTCAGTCTGTCCGCTAAGAGGTTGGATCTCCCGGGATATGCGTTGCTATCAGAAACCGATGAGAGGAGATCGCCCATTGCCAAAGTCTGAGAGCTTCTCGACACAGTGGGTAGGACCTGGTCCGGCCCTGCTTGTTGATATACCAGACTACAGACATGTTGTCCGTCTGAACTGCAATAGTCCCTAAGGGAAGAAAGTCGCTGAGGGCTTGCAACGTTAAAAGCACTGCTCTCATCTCTAGGACATTTATGTGCAGATGGTATTCTATGGGTTGCCAAGTCCCATGGACCATCCTGCCCTGATAATGCCCCCCCCACCCGATCAGAGAGGCATCCAAAGTGACTGTGATAACCGGAACTGGGGGAACAAACGGTCGGCCCTGATGGAGCAGAGGAGAAGACATCTACCAGGTTAGATGACTCTTGCACAACTGCGTGACTAAGATCTCATGACTCATGGGGAGCTGCTGGAATGACCACTGAGCGAACAACATCCACTGCAGAAGACGCATGTGGAAGTGGGCTAATGGCAGTAGAACAATGGCCGCAGCCATAAGACCCAGAACCTTCAGGACAAATTTGGCTCTGATCTTCTTGCTGAGTAATATGATCCGAACATACTTCTTAATGTCCAGAATTCTTTGTTTTGTAAGTCTGGCTGACATACTGACAGTGTTTAATTCTGCGCCTATAAATGTAATAGATTGGCAAGGCAACAGAGAAGATTTTTCGAAGTTTATTGAAATCCCCAATTGTTTGCAGGTTTGCAGAGTGTAGTCTCTGGCCCTGAGAAGTTGATGCCTGGTGGTGGCGGAGAGGAGCCAGTCATCTAGATACAGAAACACCTGGAATCCTTGACGTCTCAGATGAGCCGTAACCACTGCCATACATTTGGTAAACACTCTGGGGGCTGTAGTGAGGCTAAAGGGCAGGGCTCTGAACTGAAAATGACTGGACCCCAGCCGAAAGCGGAGAAACCTTCTGGAGTGCCTGTGAATCTTTATATGGTAGTACGCATCCTGAAGGTCTATTGAGCACATCCAGCTCTCCTTGCCCAAAAAGGGTAGAATGGACTGAAGCGTGACCATCCGGAATCTTGCCTTCTTGACAAACATGTTTAGTTTGCTGAGGTCTAAGGTTGGTCTCCAATCTCCCGTCCTTTTGGGGACCAAAAAGAATCTTGAGTAGATGCCGGATCCTACTTGGTCTGCTGGCACTATTTGGACGGCTCTTTTTGCTAGGAGCTTTGATACCTCCTGCTTTGCCAATTCCCTTAGACCGGGTGAGACATCTGGAAGGGATTGATGAGGAACGGGATACCTCTCGAAAGGGATTTTGTAGCCCTCGGATATGATCGACTGTACCCATTTGTCTTGAGAGAGGGAACGCCAGGCTATTGGGTATAGCGACAATCTTTCCCCGACTGCCTCCAAGGGTGGAAAGTCGGGCAACACCTCAGGGATGCTGGAAGGGTTTATCAGGGAGAGGCTCCCTGCTACCCTGATTCTGGGACCCCTCTGCCCCTAGGGCGTCAGTATTATTACCCCTCTGCCTCTGGGGGTAAACTGACCACGTGTGTCCGGCGTGACTCCTTGAGATTTACGGAACCACATTTTCCCTCCCTTCTGACCCTTTGGATAGGGTCTTGAAGGGGTGGAGAAATGGACTCCTACGGCAGAAAGGGTCTTGCCGTCTTGTTCACATCTGGTCAATGTATCCTTCACCTGAGGTCCGAACAAAGCCGAACCGTCAAAGGGGGTATTGGTGAAGGACGCCTTAATAGGGTCTGCAAAATTACAAAGCCGCATCCAGGCCTGACGCCTAAGTGTCACTCCTGTGCCTGCGGCCCTACTCGCTCCATCGGCTGCATAAGAAATGAGCCGCATGGAGGAGTTAGTCAAAGAATTTAGGATTCCTAGCTGTGAGGCAATCTTTTCCTGAGCCCCAGTCGCAGAAGGATCCTGAACCACTTCACCTAGTTCCTTGAGGATGTCTCTCTGAAGTCTGGTAAAGTGACAAAGGTAGTTCAGCGAACGCATAGTAAAGGTCGCTGAAGAAAACATCTGCTTGCCATACCTATCCATGGTCCTAGAGTCCTTGTTAGGAGGATGGACAGGCACAGAAGGATCAGCAAGTTCCTTTTTGGTGGCCGCCGCCACCACCATAGCATCAACAGGGACGGCCTTAGAAAGAAACTGTTTGTCTGAAGGGGCTGTTATGAATTTGGAGGGCCTCCTAGGAACTGGTTCCACAGAATCTGGGGCTGCCCACGCCTTCCGAGCCACAACTTGCATGAGTGGGTCGAAAGGCGGAGAGACCCAGGAGGTGGAGGGTCGAGATCCAAAAGCCTCCAGGTATACCGACTCATCCTCGGAGGGGTCAATGGAAGGCCAGTTCCCCCTCTGCTTAAGGAGTTCCAGGATGTCTGAAAAGGAGACATCCTCAGAGGGGGACCGTGGGGAGCCCTCCGACTCATCTAAGTCGGTATCTGATGTAGTAGACTCAGGGGAGTCTGTGTGCTTCCTCTTACACGTCCTCTTACGCGGGGGTTCTGCTGCAGGATCAGGAGAAACCTCGGAAGAGGAAGTTCTTCCCAATGGGGAAACCTGGGGTGATGGATCTCTGGGTCCGGGAGCAAGAGACTGGCAAGAGACATAACAGGCACCGAAGATGGAGGAGCTAAAGGAATAGACCGTTGACCTAGCTCAGGGGCTAGGACACTCCTCATCACCTCGAAGGCTCCTCTCCCAGGGAGGCTGGAAGAATCCCGCTCTGAAGAAACAGGAATCCTCGGCCCCACCGAAAAAGAAGGCTCCGAAGCCGATGTCGGTGCCGAGCTCACCAATGCCGAAGCTCCAAGAGGGAGAGCAGGGTCGGACAAGGGTCCGATGCCACTCGCCCCCTCAGAGCCGACAAGGGAGACCCGACGACCGGATCCCTCCAAAGAAGGTCTCATGGAGGACATCGGAGCCGAAGACGTCGGAGCCGAAAGGGGAAGTATCGGCTCCGGCGCACCCACGGTCACCGTTCCGAGAAGCTCTGGCTCCGAACTCTGAAGGAGAGTCGGAGGAGGAAGTTCAGGGGGATGAGAAATAGCAGACGTCTGTTGAGACGGGCTATGGAGCATTTGGGCTAGTGCCTGTGACTTCAACAGTCTGCTTACCACCCTCTCTAAATCGTGGTCTGACAGCCTGGAAGATCTTGAAGATCGGCTCCGATGGCTCCGCTCCGACAAAAGAGGAGATCCCGGAGCCGAATGAATCAACTCTAGGGAAGGAGACCGAGATCTCTTCCTGGATGGAGCCATTGGAGCCGACGACCCCTCAGCACCAGATGGAGCCGAAGACTTATCGGCTCCAATACTGGATAAAGACATGTCGGCTCTGGCTGGAGCCGACAAAGTAATGGGTATTTGTGTATCGGAGCCGGATGGAGCTGACACTACAACCTCCAAAGTGGAAAGATCGGCTCCGGCCGGTGCCGATCTCGACTCCGAAGGAGTCGGAGCCACAGCCGAAGGCTTGAGGACTACAGCCTGGGCCTTAGATGGCTTAGAGGGCTTAACCGACCCAGCCTTGGTCGGAGAACCCTCTGGCTTTAACAAGCCACGAAGAATTAATTTGTTTCTTCGTTCCTGCAGGACTCTCTGGCTAAAGGAGTGACAAATAGCACAGGAGTCCTGCAGGTGTAAAGGCCCCAGGCAGTACACACAAGAAGTGTGACCGTCTGTCAGAGACATTTTCTGACAGCATGAGTCACACTTCTTGAAGCCTGAGACCTTCACTTCTCTAGACATAATAATGTCCAAAAATACAGACACACAACAGTCACACAGTTAACCCACAAAAAACACACAACACTAACCTGACAGGAATTAACTTAAAAGGGAGGCTTAAGGCCTGAAGAAAGGAAGTAAATCCTGATGTAAAAGAAGGGGAATATAGGGTAGAGATTAGCTATAAGTATAAAAATATATCCAATAAATGACAATTAGGAATGCAAGTAGAAAAAAAAACCTGACTACTCTGATACAATTTGAAGCTTTACCTGAGCTGGTAAAAAGGAGACCTCTTCGCGAAGCGGCAAACGAGATCTGAGGTAGTCACGCCTTGCATCATGGGATATAGGTTCATAGGTTCATAGGTTTATACTAGGCTATCTGCCCTAAGGCATTTATAAGCCTAGCCCAAATTTTTGTGGCTTACACCACCCCTTATATGAAAAAATACTGTGCCCATTAGTTTGGTGTGCCTCTGTCCAGCAGTGACACAGAGATGATTCCCAGGGTAAACCTACGATCTCCCATCCACAGGTCAAGATTTCTCTTGAACAGAGTCAGCGAGGTGCTCTGCCTCACATGGACCAGGATTTTATTCCACAGCATAGGGAGTCTCTGAGTGATAAATCTATCCCTCCAGCACATCCTATTTATATCCGTGCTAAGGTTTAAGTCACTTGCTCTAGTGGTTTTGGTGGATTTGGATTTTTTTGAGGTGGAGCATGTCCATTAATTCTGAGTTGGACATGGCCTTGTATGTCAGGCACGTCACCTCTGAGCAGATGGTATGCGACTGAATAGAGCTGGAGTTTCTTCAATCTGGCAGCATATGACAGATTTTGGAGTCCCTTTATCCTTTTGGTGAGGAACTTTTGGGGTCTCTCCAATTGCTGCAGATGTCGGGTGAGATACATCCCGAATGGGGCATTGTACTCGATCATTGGTCTGATAAGTGAAGAGTACAGGGAACAATGACCTCACTAGATCTGGATGTGAATCCCTTCATGATCAGGTGGGCAATGTAGAAGGTCTTTCTAACCACTTTAGCAACGTGAGTGTCAAAAGAAAGGCCACTGTCAACCTGGGTCCCCAGGTCCCTGATAACCTCTTCTGTGCTTAGTGGATTGCCACCTATATGGTAGCTTGGGGTTACCTTGTTTTTCCCGAAGGGTATGACTATACATTTGTTGGCGTTTAACTTCAGGCCATGGCTCTGGCACCAGCTATCTGTTTCCGTGAGTCCCTTCTGAAGGATATCCGTGTCCGATGCACTTTCCACTATGGCCCAGTTTGCAGTCGTCAGCAAACTTTGTCAGCCAAAGTCCTCCCATGTTGGCCTGTACTTCTGAGAAGTAGATGCCGAACAATAGGGGCCAAGGACCGAGCCCTGTGGGACACCACTTGTGACCGGCTTGGAGTCTGACATAGCGCCAGCAACTCTAACCCTGTGGGTTCTGTCCTTAAGCCAGTTTGCAACCCATCTTGTGACATATGGGTTTACATTTAAGCTGGTAAGTTTTTCTACAATACCCGAGTGGGGTATTGTGTCGAAAGCCTTTGCAAGGTCAAGGTAGGCTGTATGGACTGCCTTCCCTCATCAATGGCCTTGGTGACTGTTTCGAAGAAGTCGACCAAGTTCAAAAGGCATGATCTTCCCTTGACGGAGCCAAACTGGGTCGGGTCCAATGTCTGCAAGTCCCCTATATCTTTGTTTATGAGCTCCATTATGATCCTCTCCATAGCTTTGCAGACTAGACTTGTTAAGCTTATGGGGCGGTAATTACCAGGGTCCATAGAGGCCGCTTTGTGGAATGGGACCACAGTTGCCGTCACGCCACTCCTTGGCCACGTATCCTGTGGTAAGGCTGAGACTACACAGCCGCCCTAAGTGCGGCTTCAACGCCTCATTTAGCTCGTGAAGCACACAGCCGGGGACACCATCCGGTCCCATTGATGCTGTGTTTTTAGCTTTAGAGAGAGCAGCTTTCACCTGCGCATTTGAGATGTCTGGGAGGCTACACTCGGCTGGGACAGTTATCTCTCCTTTAGGGGGGGAGAGGGGGGTTGAAGTTTGCACTGAACCTGTCTGGCAGTATGTTGGCAATGTCTGTGGGTTCAGTGATTTTTGTATCATTTTGGACTAATTCTGAGCATATCTGGGAGTTTCCACCCAGGTTCCTAACATCTGAAAAAGGCCTTATGATTGTCCTTTGAATCCATGGCAATTTTTCTCTCAAAATTGGCCTTAGTTGATTTTATGAGTGCTCGTATTTTTTACTAATAATGATCAGGGGTGACTTCCCTTTTATGGATTTTGTTCTATCATGTAATAGCTTTCTCCTCTTATTGTAAAGTTTGTTAATGGCTGGGGTCCACCAGACTGGACGTTTGCCCTTTCTGGAAAGAGTCTTGGTTTTATTTGGGATTGCCTGATCCATGCAGTCCTGGAGGTGTTCATAGAAGGCATTTGTAAGGGCTTCCGCAGCTTGGGTTGTGGTTTCCACTGGCTCAGGGGCCTTGAAGGATACCACACCAGTCTTGAGTAGTGTGAAGTTTGCTTTAGAGAAGTTCTTCACTGTGGTCTTTTTGTTTGGGGTGGGGGCGGGATGTGGATTTCCAGTGAGATTAGTTTATGAACAGATCTCACCAATGAGGGATATACTTCCGGTGTGGAGCATTTTGTCCCCATGTTTGTGACAATGAGATCTAGTATATTTTCTCCTCTCACGGGAACAGTGACTAGCTGTTCCATGGCATTTGAATTTATGAACTCCAGGAACCGTTGGGCTAGAAAGTTAGGGCTTGAGTAATGTTCCCAGTCTATATTTGGGTAGTTGAAGTCACCCAATATGATGGTGTTTGGAGATACATTTATACCCTCCAGTGTCTTCAGGAAGGCTGTGTGGGGTTCCTGAGTTTGAGAGGGTGGCCTGTAGCATGCTACAATTTGTAGAGCAGTTTTGCCTATGGTTAGTTGCACCTGGATGGTTTCCGAAGCTTCGTGTGTTGCCACCAACCTGGAGGTGTGGGTATCCTTTATGAATATGGATACACCCATAGGGTTGCCTCGAGCTGGTAAAATGAGTTCTCGAGCTTAGCAAGTGCCGAGTCGGAGCCGAGGATCGGCTCCGAACCCATCCAGCAAGAATGAAGGCGAGTTTGACAACTTAACATCATGATACAGACACACAGAACCTTAAGAAACATCTGAAGTCTGGATGAACAGGGATGCAGTGATAAGCATCATTTAAATCTACTGTTATCAGGAAACTTGAAAGAGGAAGAAAAGGCAGCTGGTTGTAAAGTGACATAATTCTGAATTTGAGCACTATCACAAACAGATTTAGGAAAGAACAGAATGGGTCTCCAAGCACTTTCTTTCTTTGGCACGAAAAACATCCTTGAATACAAAAAAAAACATTCCCCACCTGTGAAGGAGGTTCTATCATTCACTTGGACAGCAGCGATGAAGAACAGGTGAAAAAAGAAGAGTCTGGTCAGGTGGATGAGGAATTACTCCATGGGAAGAAGGAATTTTCTACCGCTGCAGTTTCTAACCTTGATGAATGATCTTCAAAACCCATCTGTCTGAAACTAACTTTTGCTAAAGAAATGGCTGCCAGAGTAGGTGGAAAGACAAGGCCCCTTAAACAGTCACACAGACTTGTTGGACTGTACTTGGTTTTAGGAAGTTCCATATTTTTATTGGAACCTCCTAGATATTCCTTCTTAACTATCAGTTTAGTTGCATTTTGTTGAATCTGTTTATTTTGCTTTTTGCGAAAATTTTCCTCAGGGGTTAGAGAACCCCTTTGAAAGTTTAGCAAAGGAGAGCTGAAAAATCTTGGAGAGTCCCTGAATAAACTTAGCCCTTTTACTTTCCCACTTTCTGATCACATCTGCAGCAGAGAGACCAAAACTAAAGCTCTGTGGAAAGCAGAATTTAAAATCCCATTTTTAATATAATCTGGGAGGTGCTGAGAATGCAGACAGGCAAATCTCCTCAAAACAGTACCAGTGGCCATAACCCTGGAAATAGTATCAACTAAGTCATACACATACTCAAGACAATGGACAGTGACTTTACAGTTGAAGAAACTAAATTAATTAAAGCAGAGTTTTCCTCACAACCAGAAAATGCAGACAAAACATTACTCATACTTTCACAGTCAGAACAAACTTTGACATATGAGCCTAACAATTCAAAATTCTGAAAATTAAAGTTGCAAAAGCATACGTTTTCCCATACTTAGCAATTATCTCCCCAACCTTTTTAGAAAGAGTAGGACTGAAATTAACTAAATGCTTAAGAGCAATAGGATTAGCTAAAGCTATAGCTGCTAGGTCAGGTTTGGAAAGTGTGCATAAAAACTTAAAAGACTGAGGAACATTATACATCATACGTGCGTTTTTAGTTGCAGCTGGCTAACTATCAGGAAAATTGCAGGCAGCAACACACGCACTCTCCAGAGCTGACAGAAGTGGAGGAATGGCTGAAGGTTCTGGAAATTCCTTCTGTAACAGCTCACAGTATTTTCGGAGGGACTAAGAAACCTCAGTGTTCTCCCACGGAAAACACTGGCAGATTTTGAAAATAGCCTGAATTAAACCCTGAGAAGGAGAAGATACATGTTTAGTTTTGTTTCTTTTTGACAGGAAAAGTGGGACTAACAGTGTTATTAATGGCAGCAGCAGCTGCCTCAGAGATGGGTACAACATTCAGACAAAACAGGGAAACCTTCCCTCTTCTCTCTCCCAAGAGTGACAAGAGTGGCTTTTCCTTGCCCACTGAGGGGACACCAATAGCCACACAGAACATGGCTAACCCCCAGTCCATAGATGCTATACCACAAAGGGATCTGAGGCAAAAGATGAGTGGTCTAAGGTACAACAAATGACCACAGCAGTCACCCACCTGTGGCTGGGGCAAACTGCTAGTCTGCTGTGCTGGGAAAGGCCGTTTGCTACCAAACCTCCTTAAAACTCAACAAGGTTTTGTAGTCACCCCCTCTAGGGTCTGTTTTAATTATTTCTAGGATAGCAAATTTGAAATTATGTGTGTCCCCCATCTTTTCAATATGTCTATATAATGCATTGGTGGGATCCTTCCTCCTAATACTGTACACATGATCATATATTCGCTTTCTAAAACACCTCTCCATCTTTCCTATATAATAACTTGCACATTTACAACACTTAGCCAGATATATAAGCATTTTTGTTTTACAATTGCCATATTTAAATTTAACTAAGGTCTTGGGTCCATTCTGAATAATCATCCTTTCCTTTTCTAATATATACATGCATTGGTTGCATGTTCCACATTTAGTGGTATGGGTATTGTTAGCATTCTTTGAACCCTTCCCTCTTGCGGATTGATGTACCAACATGTTTTTTATATTCCTACCCATTTTGTACATGAATCTTGGTTTATTGCCCATTATTTCCAATAGGATGGAATCTCGTGAAATCAAATACCAAAATTTAATTAATATATTTGCTACATTGTCTGCTGCTGGACTATACTGTAAAATGAAAGACCTCTGATGAGAAGTTATCTCTTTATCATATTCAGTCCTAACATTTTTAATCTGATTGGTCTCAAATCCATATCCTAATAAGGGTTTGTACTTGGTACCCCATTCATGAATGACATATTGTCCTATATTTTACATAATTTTCGATGGATATCCTCTCTCTGAAAATAATTCTGTTATGAATTTGATTTCTTCTACCATGACATCTGAAGTCATACGGGCAGCACGTATACATTGCCCTTTAAATATGTTGTGTTTCATATTAACTGGATGCCAACTACTATATTCCAGATAATCGTTGGAAAAAGTCTTTTTTCTATGTATTCTGGACTTGAAGCTACCATCCTTTATGTATATATAAGTATCCAGATAAGCTATTCCTTCAGTATTATGGGAATGTGTGAATTTAAGATATTCACTGCTGGAATTGAGAAATTGTAAAAATGCATCTAACTTATACTTACTATCATCCCATAATATATAGATGTCATCTAAAAATCTAGAATAATGCTTAACACTCTTGAAAAACATGCTGGAAGGACTAAAAGATAGAGATGAAACAAAATCCTTAAGGTGAAACAAAGTTTATCAAATATTAAATCAATTATGTACAGTTTGGTTACAAAAATTCAGTAGTCATTTGAAACCACATATTTCCATTCTTACTTCAATAATATTTATTAATCAATTATTGTATTTTTATTTATTAATCAATTCATTATATTGTCATTTATTTATTAGATACTTATTAAATAGTTAAGTTATCATTTTCATGTTATTATTTTATTATACTAAATTAATTTATTTCCTCATATACTATTTCATCTTTATTAATACAGCATTCATATACAGCTGTTTAATTATGAAACAATGAAATCATTCAACATTATGTATCACAATTATCTTATTAGTATTCTAAATGAATTTTAGAGAACACAATATGCAAGACACATTATTAATTTTTTACAATTTTTTATTATTTGTACTTATTAATAAGTTTGCATATATTGGTGGAATGTTACAGTTAATGTTTAGTAGCTTTAATAATTCAGGTTATGTTTAATGAATTTTATTGTTCTTTTAGGATCTTTTATGATACTTGTTTTAATAGTTATTTAACAAGTATATAGGAATACATATCAATTTATTTAAAGCGTATGAGAATGTATATTAGTTTTGAAATTAGTCACGATGCATTGAGTGATAACATTGCCTTTATACAATTTTATCGTGTTCAATGGATACGATATATGGGCAAGTTTATATCATATGAAAATCATGTAGGTATAGCTTTAACAGCAACAAATGTTTTAAACGGATACATGTTTACTAGTATTGTATCCGTTGATTATTGGCGCCAAATTTTAAATATAAGGCGAGATATGGTAATGAAAAAATGTTCTGAAGAAGCCCACTGTGTGTGTGGGTGAAAGTGCTCAATTGTTTGTGTGTTTTCACAATTTTATTCGTGTCGAGTGGAATAACTCTTGTGTTCAAGCAGAGGTGGTCGTGCACTTATTGGAGTGTCTGTGACAGTGAAGTTATGCAATCAACCATATCTTCTCAATACAAGAGAAGCAGTTGCATTTCTGTAATTTGTGTTGGCACCTTCCAAGACACTTTTGAAACCATATTTTGAAACCTGAGTCACACTAGAAACAATCTCATTTGTACAACACTTATGTTCAACAGGGAAAGATGTCGGAAAATCATCTAAACTGTAAGCACACTGCAAAATAAACTTCTTCATAGCCTTTTTAGGAATTGGTTCACTAGCCAAAGGGTTTTACCTGCAGTTTTATAGACACCCTCTAAGGCCAGTAGCAGAGGAGTAACAGATAAAACATTTGGAATCTCATCCTCAATAAGATCACAAACTCTGCCAATCTCTAGTCCAGGTCCAGATTGCTTCCAGTCAAATACATCTCTGCACCTATCTGGCATCTGTAGAAAGATGAACACTGACATGGGTTTTTGAACCTGTTCACTTCTGAAAAATCAGAATAGATGGACTTATGAGTGGTCACTACTGTTTGTATCAGAGTCCCCATCAATGTTTGTAGCCATAGACTGATCTCTAGAGAATGTAGTCCCAACAGTCATACTGAATAGGAGTACAGTCTCCGAACTTAGCAGATTGTAAAACATTCTTAACTAAGGAAACCACATCAACTCTTTACATGGTAATACACTGATTGTTTGCAGTGTGGTAAAGTTTCTTTTTGCTGCACACTATATGAGTGGAAAAAATACTGCAGACAGAGTATTATGTCTGGTAAAAGGTTTCTTACTGTGGACCTCTCTCCTTTCTTGCATTTAAAGAGCTTAGTTCTCATATACCTGAATCAGGTACTGGAATGGCTCCAAAGGATGCATCTGACTCCTGTACTACACAGGGCTTCCGCCTCACATCAGAGACTGATGGGGAGAAAGATAAGTGGTCCACAGGCTGACTTAAGGCAACAACAGAATCACAAACCAGAGGCTGAAGCATGTTTTTGTTGTTTTTTTTTTCTTTTTAAGTGCAACTGTATTTGATGGAGTGCAGCCGCACCAAAATCCATCAAGCCAGGGGGAAAAAGCACCAGCAAGAATAATACATTGACACTATTAAAGGCTGACTAAGGGCAGCAATAAAAGAAAATATAAACTATGTCCCCATACAGGAAATAGGGCTAAACTGCATACACTTATTTAGCAGAAATAGATTAAAATGTGTTAAGCCTTGTTCCACAACCTGCACACAGTAGCAAAGAAAAGCAACAGTCTCAGTGGCAAGTAAAATTCACTTGTCCAAATAGTGCCAAAAAAATCAAACATACGCCCTTAAATGAAATAGAAACTAAAATAAATAAGCATTTACTTAGAGATTCCCATGTCAGAAATGAAAAAAATCTCCACAGAAAAATGTAAATAAAGTAATCTGTAGTAAAATTATGATTTAACAATAAAAATGGCTGCATCACTGTTAAATCAGTAGTAAATGTCATATAAATGAAGAAAAAACAGAAACAATGCAATATATTCCTTTCATAACTTTCGAATGAAGCAGATAAACAACAGAAACAAGAGGCCTAGTGTTCAAATGACACCACAGAACTTTGGTTTCCTAGTACAAGTCAAAAATAGTTTAGAAAAGACCCATAACTGCTTAAAATCAGTATAAAGAATCCACACAACAGAGAAGTTAGAATTCCCACATGAATTAACAGCAGTAGTAAATGGCAAGTATATTAAAATAAAAAGTTAACGCACACAATACATGTATCAAGTTTGCCCATCCTTAATCTAACTCTAAATTACCTTTCTCACATAAAGGAAAAGGACAAAGGACTCCAAGAAAAGGAGAACAATCTAGCCTCTCCTACTTGGTCATCTTAGGCACCGATATGAGCTAAAAAGGTGGGGAGAGGAGTGTGAAAAAGTTGAACCACATGCAGACAGACAAAATGGATCTATAGTTATGGTAATTACATAACATTCATATATGATGTTGTCTTCCCTATCTGGCTTCAAACTGTGGGACAGAGTCCTCAGCTATGTAAAAAACCCCGGAAGGATCTAAGGAAGGATATTTCACAACACAGAGGAGCCCAAGGAAGCCCTGGACCTAGAATGGATGTCCAGCTTGTAGTAAGAAACAAAGGTATGATGACCCAGCCAAGTAGCTGCTGCACAATCATCATCCAAGGAAGTTATAGAAAAGACCAAAAGAAATTCAGGTATACACTACCAAAGTATGCTCCCAGAAAAAACAAAGAATTGTAGAAAAAACAAGTAACGTTCCACCACAGTAAAACGATGAATAAAACTTTTAATGAATAAAATCCACTTAATTGCTCAGAACCAGGACAAGCGCTTTCGGCAATATGCCTTTTTCAGATCCTGATTTATTCTGTCCTGAGCATCCTAATTTAAAAAAAACTAACATCCAATCACAAACTGTGACTTCTAATCAAAAGACATATCGAAAAATATAGTCATACCATCATTTTCCACCGATTTTCATAGTCCAACCAATCATACTTTATTAAAATATGGAAGTTAATTTTCCAGCCAATCAAATATCTCATCATCCTCTTCCTATTTACTCTCCTCCAGTGTAGACAGACTTATTCAATTCAGAATATTTGGACAATGATATGCATAAAGACGCCATACCCCTTTTTTATCTTCCAACCAAAAGCAAAGACTTTCTGTGTGCTGAGTGTCATCCAATCAGATGTAAAAACTTACTTTTAGTGCCAAGTAAACAGCTTCCCAAATCTGAGACACTACAAGCATATGCTTCTAGAGAGCGGTATGAGGCTGTGTTCACAGTAGACAAACTGAAATTACGATTATTTCAAACAGGAGGCACGAAGTTGCTATAAATAGATATTTTTAAATAAAATAAATAAAAGAAGAAATATTTTTGGATGCAAGAGAGAACAAAAGCAATGGATACAGCAGATATCCAAGTAATTCGTAGTAATTTTTAGTGTCTCAGATTTGGGAAGCCGTTTACTTGGCACTGAAAGAAATTTTTTACATCTGATTGGATAACACTTGGCACGCAGAAAGTCTTTGCTTTTGGTTGGATGATAAAAAAAAAAGGGGGTATGGAGTCTTTATGCATATCATTGGCCAAATATTCTGAATTGAATAAGTCTGTCCACATTGGAGGAGAGTAAATAGGAAGAGGATGATGAGATATTTGATTGGCTGGAAAATGAACATCTGTATTTTAATAAAGTATGATTGGTTGGACTATGAAAATTGGCAGAAAATGATGGTATGACTATATTTTTTGATGGGTCTTCTGATTAAAAGTCAGGTTTTGTGACTGGATGTTAGTTTTTTAAAATTAGGATACTCAGGACAGAATAAATCAGGATCTGAAGAAGGTATATTGCTGAAAGCGCTTGTCCTGGTTCTGAGCGATTAAGTGGATTTTATTCATTAAAGTTTTACTCGTTTTACTGTGGTGGAATGTTCCTTGTTTTCTCTACAAATGTTATGGAAGAGATGGCTGTAGAAGTAGCTGTAGCTCTCGTAGAGTGACCTTTAGGCTTACTGTACAAAATCGTGCCTCTCAATGTATACTCAAAGAAAATACAGACTGACAGCCACTTGGATAATGTCACTTTACACAGGTCTGCCCAATCTGAATTTCAAAAAGGAAACAAATAGCTGACTGGATTTTCTAAAGGCTTTTATCCTGTCCAGGTAAATTCTCAATTGTTTATGCACATTCAAACAATGCAGGAAGTATTCAGCCTTGTTCGAGAAATTAGGAAAAAACACAGGAAGGTGAATAGAACTATTTAAATTGTTCTCGGTGCTACCTTGGGAAGACTTGGTGTGGAGTGAAACCCTACATTTGTGAAACACCAGATAAGGATGGTGGAATACAGAGCTGGTAGCTCAAACTCTCCAGGCTGAGGTGACAGACAACAGAAAGAAGGTCTTCCAAGATAACTTCAGGTCTGAATAAGCTAGGGTTCAAAAGGAGGATCTGCAAGGATATGCAACACAAGAGTCAAATCCTAAGGAGGAATGGGATCCCGAACAGGAGTATGCAGAAGAATTGCACCTTTATGAAATGCCCTGGAGATTTTCAGAGCAGCCAAGGGAACATTATCCCTATTGACATGAAAATTAGAAATGGGTGCCAAATGTACCTTGATCATAGAAAGAGTAGAGCCTGAATTTAAAAATTCAGCAAGAAAATCTAGAATAGACTCTAAGGGAGTGGGAAAAGGGTCAAACCCTTGAGATTTCTCCCACATTGCAAAGCACTTCCATTTACTCTAATACATTTTCCTAGAAGATAGCTTTTGGGATGAGGACAAAACATTCACAACCCTATTAGACATCTTGGCATTCCTGGCCATCAAGGAAACTGGAGAAACCATGTGGTTAACTTGAAGGACTGCAGACTGTGAGGATCTAGATACACTGGATGAGAAATTAGAACCAGAGTGGGATCCACAAACCAAACAAGGTATCTCAGAAGAGGCCACAGAAATGGAAACCACACCTGGCAAGGCCAGAAGGGAGCTATGAGAATCACTGTTACTCTGCAACAGGCTGCCTTCTGAAGAAATCCGAGAATCAGGGGAACTGGAGAATATGCATATAGAAGATCCAGGTGCCAAGCATACAAAAAAGCATCTATGGGTGACTGCCCCTGAGGAGGGACTAAGGCATAACAGCTGTTGCATTTGGTGTTGGAGGGGAAAGCAAAAAGCTTGCAACACAGAGTGCCTCAGTGTCAAAAGATCCGAGCTGCAACCCTTGGATTCAAAGACCACTTGTGAGGAAGAAGAATATTTCTGTTCTGTCAGTCAGAATGTTAGAATTCCCCATGATGTGCACAGCAATCAGAAAGCGTTGAGATGAAATCTCCCATTGGCAAACTCTCATGACCTCTTGACAGAGTATACACTTCCTCCCTGCTTGCTCAGGTACCAGACAATGGACATATTGTCCACCTGGAAATTAAATCACACCGCTGTGGAGGACATTCTGAAAAGCCTGCAACACAAGAAAGAAAACATTCATCTCCAGGACACTGATGTGAATGCTGGCCTCCACAGATGACCAGGACCCTTGTCATCCCTGTTCAAAATGCCCCTTCCACCTAAGAAGGGAGGCGTCTGTGGTGACTTTGGCCACAGGACTGGGAAGAACAAACAGTTTCCCACTGGTCACAAAGGGTGATTGTAACCACCACTGAATCTGATTGTGACACATTTTTGGCTTCCTGACAGGAAAGTTCACTGGATGCATCAAACAGGACCACTGTATTGTGAGAGTCCCTGGCACAGCCCTCATGTGGTACTTCACTAAAGGTTAAGTAAACCTTACAGAAGCTGCCATGTAGCCCAAGAATTTTAAAACTGTATGAGCTGTAGGATTCGCAAGGGCAAGCACAGATACTGTCTGGGAACAAAAGCCGATTACTCTGAAAATTAGGAGCTTGGCAATTTGGTTAATGATATCCAAGTGGCAACCTATAAATTCTAATGTCTGGACTGGGTTGTAGACTTGACTTTAGATAACTGACAGTTATCTCTAAATGGCCGCACAAATGCAGCAAGGTATCTCTGGCCATGATTATTGATGTTCTCATGCAGACAGTGAGGAGCAATGCTGCAACCTCTGCCATGCACTTGGAGAACACCAGGAGGTCTGTGATGAGACCACATGGCAGGGCTCTGATGATAGGCTTCCAGAAGTGCATATTAAATCTTGTTGAAACTGCTTTGTGGTCCATGACTTTATACATTGTGGTATTTTTTTGCTTTTTTACTTCCTGATGCACCTTTCTATTTTTGATATGATGGCAGGCATCCTTGAGGTCTACTGAGCACATCCAATCATCCTTCCTCAGCAGAGGCAGAATGGACTGCACCGTGATCATCCAGAATTTGGTCTGTTTCAAGAATGGATTAAATCTGTTCAAATCCAAAATTGGCCTGAGGTTCCTGGTCTTCTCTGGTATCAAAAAGAATCTTGAGTAGACCCTGGATCCTTGTTAGTCTGGTGGAACCTCTTGGATGACTCGATTTGCCAGCAGCTTCTGAATCTCTACCACTGCCTGCAGTCTCTGATGAGGTAGAATGTCTGGGAGACATTTGTGACCAACCTTTAGAATTTATAAAAAAGGGATATGACTATTAACACCCACATATCTGAGGTGATGGCTTCCTAAACTTCTGGGTGAAGAGCCAAGTGACCCCCAACTGCCTCCAGAGAAGGGCAGTCGCGCAACCTTTCAGGATCACTGAATAAGTCCACAGAGAAATGTCTTTGGAAGCCCTGATTTTTGTGGATCACCCCTGTCCCATTGGCAACACCCATTATAGTTCCCACCCCGACTGTGGGAGGAACCCTCAGAAGTAGCATCCTGGGAAGATTGCTGCAGTTTTCTAGAGAAGAGACTTTGCCCCCTTCTGATTCCTTGAGAAGGTATGCTGAGGGGTAGCAAAATGCATTCCTAAAGCAGACAGCATTTTCCCATCCCACTCATTCCTAGTATGAGTGTCCTTAATTTTAGTCCCAAACAGGGAAGAGCCATCAAAAGGGCTGTTAACAAAAGACACTTTGAAGCAATCCACAAAGTTGCACAGCCACATCCAAGCATGGTGTCATATGCCAATGCCACTATCAGCCACTCAGGATGCTCAATTGGCTGCACTGGAAATGAGCTGCATGGAAACATTGGCAATGGACTGAAGGGTAAACAGCTCAGTTTCCAGTGTCTTCTGAACTTTCAGAGACTGATTATGTCTTAATATTCATCAACAATTCAGCGACAAAATTACACTGAAGCCTTGTTAAGTGGGATAAAATGTTGAGTGCCCTCAAAGAGAATGTAGCAGAGGCATAATATCACTTCCCTAGACAGTCCAAAGTCCAATATTCTCTAAGAGGATGGGCCGAGGAACCCATCTTCGAGATTTCTTTCTTTGTGGCAGCCATCACCACAATCGAATCCATGGCCGGATAATTACACCATTGCGAATGATCCATTGGAGGGGAAAGAATTTTGTCAGGCTTCTTAGGAGTAGGCTCCACAGTGTCAGGTTCTTTACATACCATTTGAGACACTAGGTCTATGAGCATGTCTGCAGAGAGAACCACCCAGGGAATGGATGGGCCTACACCAAAGTCCTCCAAAAACACTGACTCCTCAGGAGAAGAGGCTTCGGTGATCCAGCCCCCACGGTGGTAAAGAAGCTGCAAGAAACTGCCAAAGGAATCGTCATCATAAGGTGAGTTAGAGGACCCCCTCATTCCTCGAGGTCAGTATCTTCAGTGAGAGACTCCCCAGGGGAGTTGAGGTGCTTCTTCTTGCACTGTCTCTTGCCTGAGACCTCCTGCTCTGGCAAAGCTGGAGGAGAGGGGGAAAAGGCAGGAAGCCCCCACAAAGGGAATGGCTTGGAGACCAACCGGCATGGGCTGTCCAGGATTAAGCTGATGACTGGCTGCGACACAGATGAGAATGAGGATGGAACACCAGCTTAGAAAGACTGACGCATTTCCTAAGCAGAAAACATTTTCTTCACAACATTGAAGGCAGAGGAGGAAACTGGCCTCTTGGAGCTGACAGTCCTAGGATCCAAAGAAATCAGAGATATGCCCAAACCCTGGGAAGCTACACCTCGCCCCAAAGTCAAGGCCACAATAGAGCTGTCAAAGCCCAATGCTCCAAACAGGAAGGATGAACCCAAAGCTGGGTTTGTTGAACCCGACCCAGGAAATCCACCCTCAATGCCATGGCTCCAAAGTCCATTATGCTCTGACACAGCCGGAGTCAACAACACCAAGGTGGAAGTCAGAGCCAAGTACAGGCAAGCCATCAGAGCTGACCTCAAAGGTGGAAACACAGCAAGACCCAAAGACCTTAAATCCTCATGGGCTGAGGGAAGAAACCAAGGTGACAGAGCCATGATTCCTGGAAAGGATCCCGGACCTGAAGGGATAAGACATAATTACATCTGAGTCTGCAACAAAGGAAGTCATCAGCTGCTCCAAGTCCAAGGCTGAAGCTTTGAAACTGCCCACCGACCTTGATGACCAAGCAGATGAAGCCACCAAAGGGGGTTTGGAGGGTCACTTTGTAGATGAACCTAACAGTCAGATCTGAGCCAGAGAGACTTGAACTTGGGCAGGGAAGGAGAAGATTCCTGCAAAATCTCTAGTGGAGTAGATGGGGAGAAGCAGAAGCTACATGACCTGATGGAACCCCTTTGGACAAGAAAGCACTTGGCACACTGACAGCCAGAGACAAAGCCTTGCCCATGGTCCACACCAAAGACATTCTGCTCTGAGGAATATGAGCAAATGCCAGCACCATGGCCACTGGGGCACCTGAAAGTTTTGGGACATTTGAGTTTGGTGATCCAGAAGAGAGTCCATGTGTAGAGAGAGAGAGGAGGAGCTCTTATGGTCCCCTCTAGAGTCCTTAGTAGAACAGTGAGAGACTTGTCAGAGCCATGCTTTCAAAGCTGAAGAAGCAGCAGCAGCAGCAGGAAGGAGACCTTTCAGGATGAGCTTGATTCCTCTCTCATTAACAGCCATGGACCTGAATGCATCAGAAATGGAACGGGGGAATTGAGGTAGGTCTACCTCAAGCAAATCATACAATTGTCCTGTTCATCTTGCAAGGGCAGCTTGTGCCCACAATCAACACATTTTTGAATCCCTTAGCCATGGATAAGGACCAGCTATCAAAACCACACACACACACACACACACACACACACACACACACACACACACACACACACACACACACACACACACACAGACACACACACACATTAAAAAGCAACCATTAGGCTAACCTACACACTAATCATAAAGAACAAACTACCTGACAAGACACAGAAAGTCAATACAGCAAAAATCTCAAAAGGCAGGAAAAGACCACCTCTACATGTACAAACATGCAAAGAGGCTACAAATACTAAAACCTAATACCTAAACCTACTTAAGCATCTTACTTATCCTATACTAGCTAAAACTAAAGAGTAGGAAAAAAACCCAGAAAAGGATAACAAAAAAAGATATGCTATAGTGGAGCCACAGATCCAGCTGCTAAATGGAATGGCTACAAACTTGATTTGAGATATCTGCTGAGAAGTGAGGGATTGTGGCTAGGGGAGTCAGAGCCTGGAAAGTTGGAGTCTAGAGGATGTGGCCAGTATTAGATCCAATATCCCACAGGTTGATAACATAAGGAGAAGGTAACATTGATGCAATGTTTTCTTTTTATTTTGTTTTAAGGTTTTTCTTGCCCCAAAACTGATGTTCAGCACATGCTTAGCAGCATGTTGATGTACATAATGTCGATCACTTGGTGTTGGACATTATTCACGTCAATATTTGTGTCATTCAATAAAGTACATAAAACCATATATCTATATAAAACAGAAGACATCATAAGTATATAGCAGCAAAGAGGAAGGGAAGTTCCCAAAGGGAACCTTTCTGAATCTGGAAGCTGTAAGCCATCAATGCACACTGCTGAGGAGATTCAACTGTGCGATTTCTACAGTTGGCACTAAAAGACTGAATAACTGACTTCCTGTGACAGGGGTTACACTTCCCCTGATGGGAGGGACTTAGCCAATCCCCTGTCACAGGTAGTCGGACGGGAGAATTCTGAGCTATGGAAAACATTCTAATGTGGGTTTGTGCAGGCAAGGAACCCTTATGCCACTGAAGCAGTGAGAATGATGAATATCATAGATACCTGCAACAACTTCTTTTTAACACAACAACATCAGACTATACATTAACAATACAGCAAACTGTATTGATACCTTGTGCACTTGAACTGTGATCAATATCAGTGAATATAAAGTACTTGTCTGCTTGAAATTTTGTTTAAATATTGACTTAAACAACGGATTTGTATGTTCAAAGAAAAACTCTTCTAGGGCAGTAAAAGTAGCTTAATCAGCAAATAATAGAAACAACTGCATTATCCAATAAGCCAGTAAAGACAAAACAGTGTTTTTTTTTTAATTACTGCTGATAAAATCAAACTTATTTAAAAACAGTATATATTCCTAAAATTAAATGTATGATGTAGAGGACAGCACTGTTTCAACCTGAGTAAAGCTGCCCTGATTTTCAGTTTTGTGCTTAGGGAAAATTAAACAAAAGTACTAAACATTTGCAAACAAAAAGAAAAAAAAAAGAAAAAAACGAAAAGTAAAAGTCCTGATGTAAGAAACATTACCTCTTGTTTCACAGTCTTGAAATGAAATGGCAGCTTCGTATTTTGTTGTTAATCCACCTCCACAAGGAAAACAAAGTGTCCTCCCTGGTTCAGGCTGGTATGTGCCAGGAAGACACGGATTGCAAGGTTTAAAGCCATCAGTGGAGAAATAGCCAGCAGAGCATTGGCCTGAAAGAGCAACAAATAGTAGTAAATAAATTTAACTGAACATCTCAAGCAAAGGTAAGCTGCATTTGCATTTCAGTATGCTGTAGAGAATCTCTGTGTTACAAGCTGGATGACTGTGTTCCAGAAGAAAAAAGATAACAATGTACATTTCTAAACAAAGACCATATTTTTCCACAACTGAAAAGTAAAGTTATGTACTTTCCATAAAGATACAGCCTTTCATCCCAGTCTGTCCGATACAACATATAGGTCATTGAGCATCCACTCAGACCTGATCTGACCAATTTACTTCTCCAGCCTTGAGCCCTTCCTAAATTTTCAACTTATAATGCCCTGCTCCTCCCTGAATAGTTCAGATCAAGTTTGGTGTCTAAACCTAAGGGGCATCTGTGCTGCCTCTGATACAGGGAAAAAAAGTCCTACAGAATAAGAGTAGGAAGGAGGATGGTGTGTCCTATCAGATAGACTGGGATGAAAGGATCTACAATTATGGAAACCCCAAAGAAAGCTCTAGTTCTGGAAATACAATGCAACTTGCAATGCTTGACAAAGATGTGAGAGGAAGACCATGTAGCAGCTTTGCAAATGTAATCCAAGGATGCAAACTTAAAGAATATTGAAGTAGCTACAGCTCTAGTGCAGTAAACTCTGGGCTTGCATGGTAACGTTTTATTTTGAGATGTACAGATGAAAGAAATACAAACCACCATCTAGACAAATAGATTTTGGATACCTTCTTACTCAATTTGTTTTGTGCAAAAGAAACAAAATGTTGTTCATCTTTCCTAAAGGGAGCTGTTCTGTGAAGGTAAAAGTGTAGTCTCTGTACATCCAATGCATGCAAAGTGTAATCTTTGTTGTTTTGGTAATTTTGAAAGAACACTGGAAGATGTATGGGCGAAGAAATGTTGGTCTCAGAAGCTACTTTTAGAACAAAGGAAGGGCTATTCCTCAAGGTAACCCTACCCTTATGAAATACAATGTAAGGAGAAACCAAGGATAAAGTAAGCAGCTCTGAAATCCTCTTGGCAGATGTGACAGCCACTAACACAACAACTTTACAATATAAGAATTTTAATTTTACAGAAGGAGATAGTTCAAACTGAGGTTTAGCTAGTGCTTCTAACGCAAGGTTTAAATCCCATTGAGGAGCTGTATCCTTTACTAGAGCCCGTAAGTGAAATTTATCGTTAAGAAATGCTTTACATAGTCTATGAGAAGTTAGAGAAGAATCCTGAAAGGCAACATGGATAGAGGAGAAGGCTGTCAACTGTACTTTAATAGTGGAGAAGCTGGAGTCCGAAGAAAACAAAAGGATGATAAAAAAATGTAGTGCATCTCCAAACAAAGCCAAAAACGGATCTGTGTTCTGATATTCTGCTCATATGGTGAATCTTCTCCATTTACTACAACACACCATATGTGTGGATGATTTCTGAGAAGCTGACAGGATGTGAACTACATCAGTAGGAAGAAATGAATACTGTACCATCAATGAAATTGAGAAGCCATGTGGTTAGCTTCAGGTTAACAATGTCCAAATGAGGCTCCCCTGGTGAGTGATGAGTTCTTGCAGTGGATTTAGGAGCCAAGGGTTCTCCTGCAAGCATAGTTTGAGAAGGGGAAATCATCTCTCTCTGGGCCAAAATGGGGCAATGAGGATGACTGTGGTCTTGCAGTGAATAACTTTCTGTATGAACCTTGTCATAAGAGGAACAGGGAGAGAGATGAACAGTAACCCCAGAGGCCAAGTATGGGACAGAGAATCCCTCGGGGTTCTGTCCCTGATGAGCAAGAATGGCAAAAGTGCTGTGCTTGGGGCCTGGGGGGTGGCACAAACAGAATGCAGTACAGATTTTCCCGATGAAGAATCTCGTCTGCAATTGTGAGATTCAGGAACCACTTATGAGGCAACAGGATGTTCCTGCTGAGCCTGTCCTCTACATTGTTGAAACTTCCAGGGATGTGTATTGCAGTCAGAGATCAATGACAGACCATCGCCCACTGCCGCATTCTTACAGCCTTGGGACAAACAGGATAAGATCTGGTTCCCCACCTTCTTGTTTATGTACCAGACTACCATAATATTGCCCATCTGTATATTTTTCACACCTAGAGGAAGACAGTTCTGTAACCAGAGCAACACAAGGATAGCCAGCTTCATCTCTTGGACTTTTAATAGAAGACAAGCTTCTGACTCTGACCAAATACCTTAGACCATTCTCCCTTCACAATGCCGCACCCTACAGAAAATGCATTTGTGGTCACGATTGTTATTAGTGAGTGAGTCTAGAGGAGGCTGCCTGCCAATATCAGAGGTGAATGAAGCCACCATTCTAGATGAGTTCTGCACAAATACAGATGGGTTGAAAAAGGGAATCATATTCCTGAGGCCACTGAGATTGGAATAAGCATTGTTGAATTCTCATACAGTGACAAACAAATTGGACCATCAAAATTACTTATGCTTTCAGGACTGGACTCACTGGGGGGCAATCACACTCCAACAGAGTTTTGTTTGCTGCCATCAAGGATATAATTATGTCCTGTGCAAGACAGATCAGGGTTATTGTAGTATCCAAGTAGCAGCCCAAAACACCAAACGCTGACTTACTGAAATGCCTAGAGAAGGACAAATGCTGAGGAGATAATCTCTTGCTTGCAGAAGAGACTCCATCACAGATGAGGCAGCCAGGTGCCCGTTATCTAGGTAAGGGAAAATTAGACACAGATAATCAGCTACTATCAGTAACACTAAGTGAACACCCTGGGGGCTGAGGTGAGACTGAAGGACAGAGCTCTGAATTGGTAATGACTGCATCCCAATCAGAAGCATACAAATTTCTTGCACTCCTTTTCTATTTTTATGTGAAGGTACATGTCCTCTACAACTATAAAGCACAGTTATTCATCCTTCTGGAGACACAGAAGAAATGACTGCAAAAGTAGGTGTTTTTGACATAATTGTTTATTAAACTTAGGTCCAAAATGGGCCACAGAGTCTTTATTTTCTTAGGATCCAAAAATAAGCATGAATTAAACCTTGACCAGATCTGGTCTGGTGGGTTTTCCTGGGTGGCTCTTTATTTTCAGAGGAGAATGAAGCTCTTGTATAGTGGCCTTTGCCTGATGGGGGAGGGGGGTGGACATCTGGCAACACAGAATGAGGGGATAGGGGAATTTCCAAAAATGGAATTTGATAATCTCTGGATACGATACTTCGTACCCATATGTCTTGTGTGATGGCGGACCACAACTAATGATGGATGGATATGTCACCCTGACTGTCTCCAAAGAGGAGCAGCTGAGCAAACTTTAGGGATTTTATGGGTGTCTTGTCTGAAAAAAGTCACTGTCTCTGGTACTACATCCACTGAAGTGGCCACCCCTGCCTTGGCCATCTCTATCAGAAGAGGAGTCATACTGATGCACAGACTTACAAAACCAGAGTGAACAAGGCCCTTTTTGGTTTCTGTTAAAAGTGCACTGTGGTTCTCAAACTTCACTCCTATTGCAGAGAGGGACTTGCAATCCTGCTCCTTACTCTTCTGCATCCTTTCTTTTACAATGGACTAAAAAAGGTGATCCCTTCAAATGGGGTATTCGAAAGATGCTTTAAAGTTGCAAACAAGCATAGCATTTGATAGCTACTCCTGCTTTGGCTGCTCTAGCTGCCCCATCAATCTCATTATGAAGCAGGTGTAGGGAGAGTTTGGCAATGCTGGACACCATCAACAAAGTGGCTTTGAGTTGTTTCTGTGACACTGGTGTAATGGGATTCTTCAGAGTGGCTAACGCTTGTTGAACTAGATCCCTCTGAAACCTGGTCATGTGAGTGGTGTAGTTCATGGCCTAGATGGCAAATGAGCCAGAAGAATACACCTGCGTCCCCAGTCTATCCATCACCCAGGATTCCTTTTTGAGGAGGTGGAAAGAAGAGTAGTCTTCAGACAACTCTTTTTTGATGGCTATCACATTAATGATGTAGCCTATGGGGCAGTTTTTATCCAGAAAGGTTTATCTTTGGGGGACATAGGATATTGTTAGGCTTCCTCAGAACTGACTCGCATGTGTTGGGTTCCTGCCAGGATTTCCTCAGCAACAAGTATACCAACTTGGTGGGAAGAACCACCCAGGATGAAGAAGGGGCCATTCCATATGTCTCAAACAATAAATCTTTGTCTTGAGAGGGAGATTCAATTGGCCAAGGTTTCCTTTGCCTCCTGAGTTCCAGGATCTCTTCAAAGGACATGTTCTTGGGAGGGGACTGTGGGGAACCCTCTGTCATCCAAATCAGTATCAGTTGTGATTGACTCAGTTAGTGAGTCTAGATGCTTTTATGCCCTCTTCTTCAGTGGTTCAGGGGCTGATGCTACTGAGTCCTCAGAGGACAGTTTCTGCACTGAGGCAGGGAATATGGGGTCTAGGGAATGAATCTGCCAAGATGATGTCTGTGCTGAAGTCCACTCAAATGGGTAAGAGTCATAGGGTGGAACCAACACCTCCAAGGCCACTCCAGCCTCCAAGGAATCCAAAGAAACTGCACCTGTGGTCAGTTCCATCTCTCCAACTGAAAAGTGTGAAAAAGCCCCAGACAGAATCCTCATATCCCTCTGAGTGGACAGCACTGACAAGGGGACTGGAGTCAAAGTTTTGAAGACTGACATCTCTGATTAAAGCAATGGAGTAATCCACCCATTTCCTCAGCACCAAGATTCCAATATGGCATCTAACAAGGCCAGAGTCAGATGAGTCAGTTCCAACCTCCCAGGAGCCAATGACATGAGTCTCAGTGACTCCTGTGTTACAGGATCTTCATGATAGTATGGATCCAAGGGAAGCAGAACTGAAGAGCATACTGGTGAGGGAGCCTGGGCAGGGGTAAAATGTACGGATCCGATCAACTTTGGTGCTGATGGAGAAGTAATGACCACTATTTTGACCGGGTCTTTAGAAAGTTCTGCAACAGGTGAGCCAGATCAACCTCAGAAGTACTCTTGTAGGAGATGAAGAACCTTATACAGAGAGCACAAGAGGGTCTTGAAACAGGTCTTTCTATCCTTTTTGGAGAATCAGCAATAATAACAGTGGTCCCTACCGCTGAATCCAGGTGAGGGGTAGAGATAGGGGGTCGAAGCAGTATACTCTTCAATCCTTGAAACCCTGGGGGTCCAGTGCTAGAACCAAAGAATCCAGAGGACACTATTTTATCTCTGAGTCCTTGGATTTAGAAGGTTTGTCTCCCACCTTTTTTGACTTGGCAGTCTCATGATCTGGAAGAAGAAACCCTTTCACAATGAGTCTGTTTCTCCAGTCTGAGAGTGCCTTGGGCCCAAAGGTAGCACAAATGTCACATGAAGCACTCAAGTGTGAAACCCCTGAGCAGACACACAAATCATGGGGGCCTTGGGAGAATTTTATGCCCACATTTACAGCATTTCTTAAAGTGAGTAGCCTTTTTCCATTACAACTGTAAATTAACAATGCGCACACTATGATAAGCGGTACTCTGGTCAGTGAAAAATGTCACTGTTTCTCTAAGACTAATATAGATATAGATATAGAAATATCTATATAAAAACATAGATATATTTATGTATAATGCTCTGTTGATAAGCTGACAATCTGAATGGATCTACCACTAATAAGAACACAGACACACAAAAACTTTCAATAACTATGAAGGAACATTCTAACACTGCAATAAGAATAATGGTAAGAATAATAGAAACTACTCTCATGAACAGCAAAATGGTGACAAGGCCAAGCAAGGAAGGGCTGACAGGGCAACTATTCATAAAAATATAACATATTTTTTCTTATAACTAAGTTGAATCAAGAAATTCACATACAGAAAGCCAAAGGCTTGCAAACTGATACACTCAGTCAAAATCTGACAAGATTAACCAGAAATATGAGGCAGAGCACTTATTTGCCAAAATCAGCATTGTGCCTTCAAAATGTGGTAAACGAGATCTGAGCTAGTCAGGGAGGAGCAGGACATTATGCGTTGAAAATGTAGAAAGGGCTTGAGGCTTGGACAGTAAACAGGCTGGCTCAGGGATCCATATGTCGAACTGGGCAGACTGGATGTATAGGATTTGTGTATACAGTAATCATTCAAAAACTAGAGTGTCCACTAAAACTGGTTTCATTTGCATCGTATACACTTATTGCAAAGCGCAAAAGTATTAAAGAAATAGCCATATGTTACTTTAAATGATTTATTTAAGCAAGAAACTTGAAGCAGCAAAACACACCTCAAGTAAAAAAATAACGTATATCTAATGAAAGCATGTCACACAATGTCTTCCTGAACTTAAACAAAAACTTATAACAAACACAAAAACAAAGAAGCATTTTAGATATGAATACTTCATATTTACTGAAGACAGTTTATGTATTAGGAGGCTACTATAATAACAAGTGAACATAACAGTTTTAAATGTACACTATAAGAAAAATGCATTATGGACCCAGCATGATAAAAACATTAAGGTATTCAGAAACCAAAAGCATAAGGCATTACACAAAATAATATTGTGGGCAGTAACTTGCAGGGAATGGGGCAATTCACAGAAACATGTAGCATGAAGTCACTACTGGAGAAACAGCACAGTGTCCATCATATGTTAATGACTGCATAGTGACATGCAAATGAATATCAAGAACCTAATAACGGCCATCATGTATGCAAATGATGAAATCAAACATAGTGATACAATTCAGAAACATATAAGATTAGCACAATAAGCCATGGTGATCCTCTTTTCTGAATGCCAAAATTTTACTAAGATGCTAGCAGTAATACCAGCATTAGATGGACACCATGTATTAGTGGTCATCTTTGCAGTTAGTGTTTGCAAAGTTGTGCTGTGTTAACCTATGTTTTGCAGAAGAGTCCACCGGTGGCTAACATACCATCATCTCCACAACCAAGACAATATCATCAGTTAATACAGGGACAAAGTTGCCATATAGGGCTTAGTAGACATACTGCCTTCACATGGAATCTGCAGAGGGTGTGTAATGCCTACCCAGTGGACATCAAGGTTTGTGCGTATTTGCATGTCTATTGGGACCTTTCAGCATTCAAAAGGGGACACATTAGGAATTCTGCAGGCATTATCCTTGCAAATCCTATACCAGGTTTTTGATGTGATGCTGTATCACATGGAGAAGCATATTTTTTTCCAGACAGCAGAGGACAGCACCACCACTACATAGCCATTCTATGAAATAGCCAATTTCTCTTAGGTTCTGGGGGCCACTGACTGCACCCACATTGCGATTAAGGCGCCCATATAGTCTAACAAGGAATTCAGTATGTCAATCAAAAGTGCTACTCCTACTCCCTCAATTACCAAGCGGTGTGCAATGCACAGAATATTATATACAATGTGTCTGTGTGCCTCCCAGGCAGTTCTCATAATTCCAGGACTTGACACACATGTGACCTGTACCAACATTCCACATGAGATGACTTTCCACAGAGTTATCTAGTTAACAGGTGTACATATTGCCAGTCACGGAGTCATTGATATGTTTCCATAAACAAACGTAGCAGGTCACTCATAATAGTTTCCACTGTTTTGTGTTACATAGACTACATAATATGACTTTTAACCACAGACAATGATCCCCATTTACAGCCCTAACACCATGGTGAAGATGGCATAAAACACTGCACTGTCACAAAAAAATTAACATCATCAAATGCATTTTCGGACTTCTAAAGGTCCACTTCCACTGCTTAAATGCATCTGTTGGCACACTGCTGTATGTTCAGCATACCTGCAGCAAGATATCTGTGGTCTGTGCCACACTACATAATATGGTGCTACAACAGCAGTTACAATATACAGACACCTTAGGACTGCCAGGAATACCTAAAGGGATACATCTGTTCAGTGAGGAATCATGGAAGGAACAGCGCTACCTCATGTGAGGCAGAGACAAGTTAAGTGCTGTGACACTGGAAGAGTAGTGGTATCTGATGTGGAACTATAGGCCATGAAAAGGATAACAGAGGCAGCCACAGACAGTGTGGAAGTCAACATGTGTGCGCCATCTGCGCAAGGCTGATATGTGACTGTGCAAAGTGCATCCATCCCCCATCATGGTCATTGTGGCCATCTATCCATATCCTCATGGCTGCACCAATGTCTGCCACCTGGGCCACCAATTTTACCAACTGGAGTGTCTAGAGCAGAATGGTATATGACCTGTAACTAAGTATGTATTGCAGGATGAGACACTGCCTTTAAAGCAGTTGTACTTCCTCAAGCAAGCTACACAGCACACTCAACATATCTGAGATGGTTTGAGTAGTAAAACCAAAAGAAAACTGCATCATGGCTCACCATAGAGATAAATGTAAGATTAAGTGCTGTCAGTTTTAATTTAACACCTCCAGAATAACAAAGACTAAAAAAAGCTCAGATTCAAATAACATATCTCGTATCATGTAACTCCCAAAAGACTCCACTGAGACACTATGACAAACAACAGCAAGTACACATTCTGTGAAAATGCTGCTACAACTTAGCAACTTTCCGTTTTAAAACATATTTAGTATTAGCAATAGTAGACCAACTATTTTTTGAAAGATGTCCTATACCTCCCCTGGTAATTATATATATATCGCGGTGGTGGTGTTGCGGTAGCGTTGTCGCCTCACAGTAAGACGCTGTCAGGTTAGATTCTCAGCTAGAGCGTCTTCTGCCTGGAGACATGCATGAATGGGCGTACCTTCGTTGAAGGTTGTGCGTCAGGCCTGGCAAGCCAGTACGTAAAAATCAACTGCCAATCATTAGCGGACCGGAGTTCTGCTGTGGCGACCCCTAACTGGGAAAAGCTAAAAGAAACAAACAAACAAACAAAACTCTAAGACTGCACAGTCCCTGGGGAAAGGGAATATTCCCCTATCCATGGATTGTCAATCTGACACACTAGTCAACAAAACAGGTGTTGGCATTGTGTCCATTTGATCGGGTGTAAGACCTCCATATATATATATATATATATATATATATATATATATATATATATATATATATATATATATATATATAAAAAAATATATATATATATATATATATATATATATATATATATATATATATATATGTATACACACACACAAAATGTATGCTTCAAAACTCAATTTACAATATTTACTGCATAAATTAACATTTTAGCTTGTTGACAGCAAAATGTTTAAAGGCAGAAATACCTTTAATCCATCCCTCCCTCCCTCGGACATTGACAATGTTCAAAGCAGCCTTTGAAGCTGTCATTAGGATGGCATTACAAAGATCAGCTAATGCAATTTCACAACAGGTAAGAAGCCAGTTTCCAGTACATTATCTAACAACAAAATGATGAATTATGAATGCAGACAAAGGAGGTGGTACATTATTGATGGATACTGATTATTATGTTATTCAAACAGAAATGCTTTTAAGTGACAACCCCTTCCATTAAACAATTATACTTTATGAGATCCCCCTGGAATCATTATTTACATTAAATAAAATTAGACATTAAAGAAAAGATACTGGTGAGTTTTTACCAGTGATCTCTTAGGTTATTCCACCATAACATAACAGGTCAATTCCACATACCACATCATGACCATATGCTTGGATTTCAAATCTCCTCCTGTTTAGCAGACATATATTCCCATAAGTCACAGCTTATCCACAGATTAACAGTGACATACTTGAAAATGAGTGGATAAACCTAGAATAACATTATTTCTGGCATTCCTAAGATATAAAAATCTATAACTAATCCACAATTTAGGCCAAGTGGATCAGCTGTGTCCTGCAACTGAAGTCTTAGCCATTTTCACTGACTGGCTTTTAAGCCACAGACTGCAGACACTGAGGTCTTGTCTCAGAGATCCATGACACTTTTTAGAAAAGGTAAGAAATGTAGATTTTGAAGATAAAAGTTTTGTTTTGGTTGGCAAAGACGTTAATGATTTATATTCAGTGGGACTTCCAAGATGGCTGCACAATGATCAACAGGTTTATTTGAGCTCTCTCGTGAAAACATAAAATTTGAAAAAAGGGCTAGTGAAATTGTCAGTTTAGGCAAAATATGGTTACCAGCTAGTAATTACACTACCTGGAAGTCAGCAAAGAAGACATTTTTAGAACCTGACAGAAAAAGGGGAAGGGAAAATTCTGTTTTGGGTGAATCTTGTAACTGTTCAGCAAAAAGCAGATTAAGTTCCAGCTTTGATACAGGAGATGGCTTCCAGTAATTCAGAGGAAAATACATAAAATGCACTCAGATAATAAATTAAACAGTGAAGAAATATATTAAATCAAATAACAAAAAGACTTGGAAAATAGAAGCTTTAACTAGATATTGAAATGAACTGATAAAACTGAAAAAAATACATGCTGAAATGAAGAAAAGGCTGTCTGAGCATAATGCTTCTAAAAAAAGAGCTGTTTCAAAAAAGTAGACAAAACCTGAGATTTTTTTGCTGTACCTGAGAAATTGGATGGAACACAGTGCATTCATTTATGAAAGTACAAATAAGGAACTGCACTGGTATTCCATACCTGCATTTGTTAACTGAGAAGATGCATCATATGCTCCTGATACGGCCATAAGGAAGTAGCTAAGACCTATAATAGTAAAGATGCAATCATAACAGCAGAAAAAGTTGTACTTTCAAAACTTTGGCAGAATGGAAAAGTATTAAAAACTTTATGCAACAGAGCGTTTGTGGAAAATAATTTTCTGTACACCAAGTAAAAAGGGAAGCAAGTTTATCTCAACTGGGGAATCTCAAGAGGCAAATATAAGATTCAAGCTGTTGCTATATTCAGCTCTCTCTAGAAATTTTTTTTCTTAGAGGATCACAGACTTTTTTATGATATGATGCTTGAGTAGTAAAACAAAAGACAACTGCACTACGGATCATGCAGATCAGGGTACAGGAGCTATAAAAAGTTTATCCAGCAAAGAATGAGCCGGAAACAGAAGGATAATCTATTTATTATTCTTCTGATGGTAATAAAGTCTACAAGTAGACTTTGCCAATGAAATCTTTTCCACAGTTTCTAATGAAAAGGCTTACAAAAGAAAAATGCACAGGAGCGGACTATGAGATTCATGAGTACTTTGGACTTGAACCAGAGAATGGAAATGAGAGATGGAGATGATCACTATAAAGACCAGTAACACTGAAATTACTGAAAAAAAATGGGAGACTGTAAAGTATCAATATCATGTGCTATAGGAACAGATGTAAAATACCAGCAATGCAAGAAAGTGTCTGAGAAAGACTAGAATTTTGTTGACTGCTTTTAAACTGGTGGGTGAACTGAAAAGCATATACCCACTTTATGTCATCGACATTTAAAAAGACACTGAAGGGATTGAAAAAGTAGCTTTAAGTAAATCTGTGTTATTATTATTATTGTAAAAAATCTGATGATGTAAATTACTATCTTATATTGTAAAGTAGTTTTGTGAGGTATGCAGTCAGTGATATTTTGGGTGTGAGGTGCAGGTCTTGTCAGTGACTGCTGTGTATGCTGGAGATGTTGAAGCAAGTAAATACATTTTCTTTGTTGTAGGATATACAGGCTTTACCCTATAACAAGATAAGAATGGCTGGAAAGAAGCAAACTAATTTAATATTTTGTTTTCTTAACATCTTTATTAACATCACACATGGAATAGCATAGTAACATGAGTACACGCTCAAATAAAGAAGACAAAACAAACCATTACAACATTTTTCATTTGCACACATTATATAAATATGATTTAGTCTTAATTATTCAGTTGAACATTACACAGATTGCTCAAGTCTGCCTTCCCTGAAATATCACTCTACATGAACATTTTTCTGTACGTATTGATTCCATTTATTTTGGTGTAGTTTATGACTTCCCTTTTCTGAAGATCCTTTCTTTTTTACAACATTCAACAACTTGTTAGAGTTTGATTGTGTTTTTTTATTTCCATTTCCTAGTAAATGCTTTTTTTTGGCAGCCAACAGAATTAAAATTAGTAGGGTCATTGTGTGTCCAAGCAATTTGTTTTCTATATTCCACCTCAAAATAATCATTTCCTTAGTTAAAATAATTTACCCCCACCACATTTGTGACAAAGTACCCTATGTGGAATTTCCAAAATCTGCCAACTCATTACAATGCCAAAATAATATGTTCCCAAGTATCCCTCTCTTTCCCATCACATCTTCCATCAACTGCTGTACACCTGTGGAAAAATTCCCTTAAGTCTACTTGGGGTATACAAATATATATGTAAACACATCCATGCAAAATCCTAAACCTTCTCAATTTTGTTGCAAACCTGTGAGCTATACAAATATCTTCCCATTGTTTCTTTGTACATTGCCTTCTCATTTCCCAGTCTTGACAGAATCTTCTGACTGATTCTTAAAGTTATGTATTATTTATATGCAATACTAATTATCCATTCTTTAACTGTAACTTCTGTTCTAGACTCAGCTAAAAACTCATCCAGAGCTGGTCTTTCATTTAACAATGACCCCCTTTCTCTATGCTTATACTCTGTTATTGATCCCTAGTTGGGAAGGCAGTCTCCAATCTGAAGTCCATATTTCTGCTTGGACTCATCCCATTCTATGACTCTTCCATCACTAGTTATTTGTTCACAATACCTTGGTTATTTTGCTAATTTTCTCCAATAAATTCCAGATCCCTCTCGCCTATTTTTGTGCCTCTACTTATCTTATAAACACCTTTATTAAATTTTCACTTAAGACATAGGCACACACAGAAAAGAAAACACACAATATTAACATTTTTCCATTTACATACACAATACATCACATTTTATAACTATTATCAGTCCAACATTACATAAACTGCTCAATTCCTGCCTTCCATTAAACCTCACTTCTGCTGAACATTACCCTGCATTTTTCCCACAAATCCCATTAATTTTTATGTAATTTGCTCCTTCCCTTTATCTAAAGATCACACTTTCGGTTCTCAAATCTCTTTTACAATATTCAGTACTTCAAATACAGCTGGTTTACACACTGATTTCCATTTTCCAATAATTACTTTTTGGCAGCCAAGAAGCCACGGTGGTATAGCGGTAGCATTGTTGCCTTACAGCAAGAGGTTCTCCTGTTTGATTCACGGCTGGAGTGCCTTCTGTGTGGAGTCTGCATGTCCTCCCAGTGGTCGAGTGGCCTCCGAAAGACATGCGTGAATGGGCATGCCTTCACTGAAGGATGGGCGTCGGTCTGGCAACTCGGCACCATAAAAAATTGACTCCCAATCATTAGCGACCGGAGTTCCGCTGTGGCAACCCCTAACTGGGAAAAGCCGATAAGACAAACAACTCTTTTTGGCAGCCAACAGAATTAAACTTAACAAGGCCTTACTATGTCTAGGCAATTCAGATCCCATATCCCAGCTCAAAGGAATAATCTCCTTAGTTACAGCCATTTGCTCACCCAGTATTTCTGACAGTGTATTTTGTAGGGAGTTTTTAAAATCTGCCAGATAATTACACTCCCAAAGCATACATTCCCATTTACCTCTTTCTTCCACATCATACCTCCAATATTTGCAATCTACCTGAGGAAAAATTATTTGAAGTCTGCTTGGGGTATAATAATACCTATATGCAAACACTTCCAAGCAGGAATCCTATAACGTTGGGACTTTGTTGCATACTTGGGAGCCATACATATGTCCTCCCATTGTTCCCATATAAATTGCTTTTCCAATCTCTCTTCCCAGTCTTTTCTAATTTCCTCGGATTGATTCTTATAGTTATTATGCAGTATTTTATATGCCCTACTAATTACCCCTTTATAACAGCAGCTTCTGTTCTAGATTCAATAAAACCTTTACCAGACTAGGTCTTTCACTTAGAATTCTCCTATCCCTTTCTATTTGCTTATACTCTGATATCAATCCCTGCTGGTAGGAAAGATAGTCTCTAACCTGATGTCCACATGTCTTCTTTATCCAACTCCTATTACCTTTTCCTCTATAGCTATTTGCTCACAGTACCTTAGTTTCTTTGCCAGCTTTATCCAGTTAAATCCCCCCCTTTTTGCCTATTCCCTGTACCCCTACTTATAGTCATCTGTACTGGTAAAATTTCCTTTCTCTATTCCTGTGCTGGCTTAGTTTTCAGAATACTTTCTGCTGCTTTATGAATATAATATTCTGTACAGTTATTCTCCTCTTTAAAGATCTGCATCCAAAATCCCATGCTCTCTTTATTTCTTGATTACAGCTACCTGCATTGGTAAAAACTCTTTTTTCCATTCTTATATTGGCTTAGGTCTCAAAAACTTCTGCTACTTTGTACAAATAATATTCTGTATGGTTGTTACTGTTTTCCTTAAGTGCATGCATTGAACATCCTACTCTCTCCTTATTTTGTGAACTCCCCCACCCAGTTTCAACATCATTTCTTTCCACTTTGATTTGTAGTCTTCTGCTTGTGCTATGCATATTAGTCTTAACTGTGTAGCTCTAAAGTATACTTTCACATTTGGCAATCCTAAATCACCTCGTTCTGTATGAGGAAACAACGTATCCCACTTAACCCTAGCTATCTTTCCCTACTAAATAAATTCCATCAATTCATTATTAATTATGGTCCACAGCTCTGCTCTGGTTGATGAAAATATGCCTGACCTGTATATAATACTACTGGGACTAGGAACATTTTCACTGCTTGTACCTTACTATCCATATCCAACATCCAGAGCTTACAACTTCTCACTTTTTGTATGATCTTTCTTTAATCTCTTTCCACATAACTCTAGTCGCCATAATAGAATCCTTTTTTATATAATAGCATCCTTTTTAATACCAGTGCCTAAATACTTCATCTTTATATGTCCCCATAAATACGGATATTGCTGAACTAATTAATTTGTGGGGACATAGGTTGCTGCTATAGTCATTGTTTTATCCTCATTTATTTTATAACTTGAAAAAAAATGGAAATTTTTTTTTTTTACTTGTTTTACATTTGTTAACCGGGGGTGTCTGACTGAGTCAAAAAGGCCCTTTTTCAGCAGAGGCCCGGGGAGAAAAGCTCCACAAAGAAATATTACAGACACATTTAGTTATTTAGACATGATCAGTATACACACAAATTACAAGAGACATGTTTTTACAGTGGTATGTTGTTGTTGTGTCTTTCGGCTTATCCCAGTTAAAGGTCGCCTCAGCGGATCTCCGGTCCGCTAATGTTTAGTAGTGGATATTTACGTGCCGAGTTACCAGCCCTGATGCACAACCTTCAACGAAGGCACGCCCATTCATGCATGCCTCCACACAGAAGACGCTCTAGCTGAGAATCGAACGGGACAACGTCTTGCTGTGAGCGACAACGCTACCACAGCACCACTACCGCGGGCTCATGTTTTTACAGTGGTATGCGGCACATAAACAGTTACAGTGGAGAGAACAAACAAAAAAATATTAATTTTAAAAATAAAGGTAATTAATAGATTTGTGGTGTACAGCTGAAATTTGGGACATATGTAGAATACATACATAGTACACAGGTACAGTACATACATTGTAGATTAGCCAGTGTTTGTGAGTAAGATTGAAAACTATTATCAAGTGCTCTAGATTTTGTATGTATATGTTATCCGCTTTCACTAGCCTGGGGAGCAATCATGACATTGCCAACTTTGCTTGAGATGTTGCCTGATGACGTCTTTAAAGGAGGCTTTGGATGATGTGTTTTGAATGCTAGTAGGGACAGAGTCCATTTTTTAGCCACTGAACTACTATATAGTGCATCTCCAAAGCTATTGTAGCTGTTGGTGACTTCTAGTAGTAGTTTGCTTGATGATCTAAGAGGCCTTGTGGCTGAGTGATGATGTACTAGGTTTTTGAGAGCAGGACACTTATTGGGCAGGTAATAGATGGAATGACAGAGGCAGAGCTGATTGTAAGTTAGGAGGCTGGGCAGTTCAAGCCAGTGGAGCTGTCTCAAAGCAGTACAGTGATGAGTTCTATATGAGCAATTTGCAGCAAAGCGGGCAATTCTGTTATAGCAGGCTTCCATTTTGCTTAGTCCAGTTTTGTTGAGATTAGTCAGAATGGGAGATGCATAGAGTAGGGTGGATAGAAGTTGGGAGCGAGCAATGGCTGATCATGTGCTGTTGGTAAGAAATGGTTTGATATGGTAGAGTGATCCCAGTTTGGCATGTACTTTTTTAATAGTTAAGTTGAGATGACTATCACATTTTAGGTGGGAGTCTATGGTTATTCCCAGTAGCTTAGCTTGTTCCCATGGAGCAACTGGAGTAGCATTTGTGGAGTAGATAGTGAATTGACTGTTAGTGTTTTGTTAGAACTGGTTATAATCATAAGCTGAGTTTTCTTTGGATTGAGGATAAGTTGGGCTTTGGTAAGGTAGTTTTCAGCATCAGAGAATGCTAGTTGAGTTGTTTGCAGGAGGATGGGAATGTTTTGTGCAGCACAGATTAAGGTAGTTATAGATGCATGCTGTGTGTCATCTGCATACTGAATTATAGATGCATGCTGTGTGGAGGTATGGAGGTCATTTGTGAAGACTGTGAATAGTAGTGGTCCTAAGATAGAACCCTGTGGGATTCCTATAGTTATGGGCAGCTGAGGAGAGAGAGAATTTTCCCATTTCACGGCTTGGTACCTGTCAGTTAAGTAGCTTTGGAACCAGGTAAGAGTGGAATTTGATAGGTGATACTGGTTTAGTTTGTTTAGCAGAATTCGGTGTGAGACTGTGTCAAATGCTTTGGACATATCCAAAAAAAGAGTTGACACTTGTAGGCCTTCATTTTTTAGACGGTTTACTGTGTCTGTGAAGCAGAGGAGGGCTGTAGTGGTACTATGGGCAGGTCTGAAACCATGCTGAGTAGGTGACAGGATGTTGCTGTCAAGAGATAGTTTAGCATCTGGGCATGGATGCATTTTTCTAGGATTTTGGCCAGGGGGGAGATTAAAGCAGTGGGTCTGTAGTTATTAAGTTCAGTGGAGGTCCTGCCTTTATGTATGGGTGTAACATAGGATATTGTCCAGAGTTTGGGCACATAGTTTTCAACAATTGATCTGTTATGAGAGTGGAGACTGAGATAGCAATAGCATCTGCTGTGAGTTTCAAGAAATAGCTGGGGAGTAGGTTGGCTGCTGTTGATGAAGGTTTTAGTTTGGAGAACATGCTTTTGATTGAAGTGGTGGAAACTGTTTTGAGGGTAAAGCTTGTATTAGTGTTATTTGTGTTGGGGAGGGCGATAGTGAGGAAGGAACTGTCCTGTAAGACTAAGGATAGAATTGAGTTCACAAAGTGGGAGTTGAATTGTGTTTCGATGGGAACTTTAGTGTCAGGGGTGGTTGGTATGGGGGTAGCCTTTTGGGTGGATTTTAGTAGCTGGTTTACATTTTTCCAAAATTTTTGCGGGTTGTGTTGGTATTTAGTTTGTAATGTTGTGTAGTAGGATTTTTTGTCCAGCTTAATGCATTTTTTTGCACGGTTGCGCAGTTCTTGGTATAGTTAGGCTTTGTGTTTTTTTGTTTTTTTTTTATAGTAAAGCCAGGCAGTGTCTCTGGACTTGAGGATTTGTTTGGTTTCTTTACTGAGCCAGGGGTTTGTAGAGGTTCTAACCTTGATTTTGCCCAATGGAGCGACAGTGTCTAGGTGTTGTAGAAATGTTTTGTTAAAATATGCTACAGCCTGGTCAAGTGGGAGGGTTTTTAGGGGGGGGGGTCCAATCACAGTTACAGAGTAAAATGTTGAGGACCTCAGGAGAGAATTTTTTTGTGTTTCTAGTGGATATATAGTTAGTGGTTTTGCATATGCTTGTTCTACTACGTATAAAGTATATTATGTTGTGGTCACTTAAGGTGTCTGGGAGACTGCTTGTGTGAGGGTACAATTTGGGGTTGTTAGTTAGGACCCAGTCAGGGATGGATTCCCTTTTAGATTTTTTATCACATCTAGTTGGAATTTGGACTAGCTGCTGGTAGCCATGGAGATTTATTAGATTACTTGGTGGTTCTGATATACAGGTGAACCAATCTAGGTTGAAGTACCCCAGAATAAGGGTTTCTTGCGAGTATGTGGAAGAACACCAGCATAAGAAGTATTCAAGGCTAGCAGGTGTATTACCAGGTGGAATATAGATCACAATTGTGGTGATGACCTTTTTAGGGTGAAGTTGAAGTTGTGAGATAAGTATGTCCCAATTATTGGGGGAGGAG
The DNA here is from genome assembly GCF_019279795.1 of Protopterus annectens. Taxonomy (NCBI): domain Eukaryota; kingdom Metazoa; phylum Chordata; order Ceratodontiformes; family Protopteridae; genus Protopterus; species Protopterus annectens. The sequence continues at coordinate 1,248,783,135 of NC_056745.1, forward strand.
TAGGAATTTGGTAATTGACGGACAGTTAAGTTGGACTTGTACAGTAAGGCAGTTCCACCCCCTTTACGAAGTGGTCTGTCTTGTCTAATGATATTGCAGCTGGTAGGGAGAACTTCTGAGTTAGCTATGTTTTTATTTAGCCAGGTTTCTGTTAAAGCAACTATGTCTGGGGAGTAGTGTGCAATTGTGGCCTGGAGTTCAGGTATTTTATTTTTGATACTTCTAATATTATTAGCATTAAAAGATGGGTGGTTTTGCTGCTGTTGATGATTTGCTCAGGGATGAAGATAGTGGGGGTGTTATGTTCTGACATTTGTATTGGAGCAGTTTGTGTTGGACAGGATGGATTTGGGCCTGGGTTGGGGTGCATATCCCCACTTATGGTGAGCCTGGAGTTAAAATGGTTATATAGATGCTGGAGTTTGGTGAGGAGTGTGCAAAAGTATTGTGTTTTTTTGGAGTAGGAATGAGAGCATATGTGTTTAGTTCTGAATTGGTCCATTATGTAGCTCTTGAATAACTGTGGGCAGATATTATTATAATGTGTGGTGTCTGTATATGAGAGTGCATAATGCAGTGTTGTGCTACTAAGTTTAGGGATATTGCTAGAGTGATAACTTGTGGTGTTGTAAAGAATTATGAGAAGACAGACTAGACTTAGTTGTGTGATAGTCATGGTTATAAAGTTTAAGTTGTTTCTAGGTGGGGGGTCTAAATAAGAATTATAGGGTTACACTATATGTGGATGGGGAAGTAGTATGGGTGATGTAAAAAATGCCTAGTGGGAATGAGAGTGATTGGGAGTATTTTGTGTGGAGCAAGTTGGTGTGGTATAACGTGATATGACTTGAGGAGCTGTGATTGGTGGAGGTGATGTGAGGGTGAGCTGTGGGTGTGGCTGTGATTAATATAAATGTAGAGGTAGTGGGGGCGGGAAGGAATAGGGGGCAGGGCGGGGGAGCAGAGAAAGCCCGAGCGTTAGCGAGGGCGAATGGAGCAGAGCAGAGCTAACCAAGACAAGAGGAAAAAGTATGTATTACTTTACAAATCTGAACACTTTTAAAACAAATTCCTGAGGTCTAATGGCTTACCGGCAAGCAGAATGTAATTGCTGAAGAGCACTTGTGTCCTGGTGGGAGACTAGAAATTTAAAGATAGCTCCATGCCCAGCAGGATTCTAATATAGACTTTGTATTAGGGGAGGGAGATAGCACAAGGGGTGTAAACCAGGTGGAATGCAAAGAAACCAGAGAGGCAATCAGTGGAAATCAGTGAAGGCCTCAGAGGGGGTAAGTAATAATTCAAACTACCTGTAAAGTGAAGGAGAGAAGAGACAACAAAGTTTATTAAGGTTGGGAGTGTGTCTTCACATTGACATGCTGATTAGTAACCAGGCTGTGCACAGATTAGAGTAGGGAGATACATTAGCAATGAAGGGGAATGTATAGAGATGCAAATAAACAGTTGGGCCTCCAAGTGATACAAACTAAGGCAGAAAGCACTGAGAGGGCTGCTTGATGGTTAATTTAGTCACAGGGATGTGAATTAAATGTATACTGTCTATTGGACAGTTAGGATTACTGTACTAGTGGGGGGGTGGCACAAGGCTACAACAGTCAGTTTTATTAGCAAGCTGAGAACTACTGCTAATGTAATAGCTTCACTCTCATAAAACATACAAGTAGAATGCCTGGGTGGACTGACCCTGCTCTTGAGGCTCAAAATGTATATCCTTGTTTAGTTTGCAGTACTGATTCCTTCTTATACTGTATGGGTGGAGTGGTAGCTGCAGACTGCAAATTTGCTTGAGTGTGCTCCTGCTCATTAAAGCTCAAAATGTATATCCTTGTTTAGTTTGCAGTACTGATTCCTTCTTATACTGTATGGGTGGAGTGGTAGCTGCAGACTGCAGATTTGCTTGAGTGTGCTCCTGCTCTTGAGGCTCAAAATGTATATCCTTGTTTAGTTTGCAGTACTGATTTCTTCTTATACTGTATGGGTGGAGTGGTAGCCGCAGACTGCAGATTTGCTTGAGTGTGCTCCTGCTTTTGACACTCAAAATGTATATCCTTGTTGAAATGGTCTCAAGATATACCAAAATACTTAAATATTCTATTCTGGATTTATCAAATACAAAATAATATCATCTGCAAACAAAACTAATTTTACTTGAGTACCATACTAGTTATATCACTGAATTTGTGAGTCCCTTATTTATGTATTTATTTATTTGTTGCTAATGGCTCTAAGTATAACACCAATAAGAAAACACCCCTGCCTGGCTCCTCTATTCAAACTCAGTTTGTCAGAAAAGAAGTCCTCCAACCTTGATTTTAGCCTCTGAACCTTCATATATCCTTCCTAATAAACACAATTATTCTGTCAGGAAACACAAAAGCTGCCACTGCCATGCTAATAAATCTAGTACCTACTCTGCATCAAAACTCACTAGCTATGATGGAGTCTTTTTGCACTCTGCTTCCCTTCAGATCATCATCATTCTGTTAATGTAATCAAATGTCTGTCTCCCATCAAAAAAAAAAAAAACACACAAAAAACGATATCCATCAGTTTTGGCAACACATTAGCCATACTTTTAGCTGTTATAGACATAAATGCTTTTTATTTTATCATGGTTTAAAATGTAAACTGGTATATATGAAGCTGGATTTAAAGGGATCTTTGCCACTGTTGAGTAGTACAGACATCACAGCTTTCTTCAAAGATGTTGGTATGTTCCTCCTTTTAAAATATTAAACAAAACCTTCCAGGTTTTTATCACTTTTTCCTCCAAGTTCCAAATTTCTACACAAAAGCCATCTGTTCGGAAAAAAAAAAAGAAAGAATACCATCTGTTCCAGCAGACTTCCCTGTTCACTGATTACACATCACCGATTTTATCTCATCTATCTCCAGCCATTGACTCTCGAAACTCCTCTTCCTCTAACCTTAACATATTTACGTCTTTCATAAATGTTTCTGGTTGCGTCTTTTTTTTTGGTTCCCCCATTCCTCTGTTCTATTTAGAATTTCACAGAATTTTTGAAATATCTCTGATACTTCTATAAAGTCTCTGGTTATTTTATTAGTCGTAGGTAATCTTACCTTGTCAACATCCCTTTCTATTTTCTTCTGCCTAATTCATTGTGCCAATATTTGTGCTCTGGAGTAGTTAAGAAAAATACTTGATTAACAGAGACATTTCTAAATTCATGCAAATTGTCAAAATTTCTCTTATTTTTCAACAATTGCTCATCTTCTTGTTCTGTAAGACTCCCTTTGATCTGCAGTACTTTAATGTTTGATAAGCTCTCTAAATACTTTCTAGTACTTCCTTCCTATTTCTCTTTCTCTCTCATTTCTACCATATTTTAAAACTTCATCTTCATTTTATCCCACTCCTCAGCTATCCCTTCTGAAGAAGTTTGTACATTCCTTAGCAACAGTTAAATCATTTTCACTACATATTCCTTAAAATCCTGTCTTTTTAATAGGTAAATAGCAAAATGCCAATGTCTCCATTTCACTTGATTACTCTGCATCAATATCTAAATCTTTAATGGTGCATGGCCTGAAATAGTTACTGAATGTGTTTCAAAACTGTTAATTAAAGACCCATTTGCTTTTGAAATATAATTTTTCTACAATCTAGCCTAATTATTGTATCTTGGAGAATTATATGTAAATTCTGTCTGGGTTCCCGCTAGTAATTTCACAGCTTCCATTCCAAATATTCTTGCACATTTCTTCAGAAATCAACCATCATTTGTTACATTTTCCCTTCAAGGTCCCCCGATATATCTTTACTACTGCATATCAGGTTTCATTCTTCACCCATAAATAACAGTCCCTGCTGTTAGCTAGTTTCTCTTCCATAATTCTCTTAAACTCTTTAATAGTATTTCTATATGGTGTATAAACAGATGCAAATGTAGCTAGTTTCTCTTCCATAATTCTCTTAAACTCTTTAATAGTATTTCTATATGGTGTATAAACAGATGCAAATGTAATCCTCCTTCCCTGCCAATAATCCCTTATTACCACAAGTCTGCCATTGCTGTCTTTCTTCTCTTCCTCTATCACTACTGGAACCCCTTTTGCAATCAGTATTATTACTCCTTTTTTCCTATGTCCTTGATAATCTGATGTATAACCATCCTGGAATCTTTTCTTTGCCAGTTTCACATGTTCATTTCAGTCAATGCATGTCTCCTGTAACATTGCTGTTTGTACCCTACATTTAATATAATTCAAAACTCCTTGCTTCTTATCCTTACTTACATTGCCATTCACATTCCATGCTATTACAAATGGCAGTCATTCTGATAAGATACTATTACTTTCAAATATTCTACATGTCATAAATTTTTGAATATATGTTTCCAGCTTGCAACTTATTTGCAAACATTTGTGTTTGGCTGGATGAGTTTATATGCCACTGCATCTTCTTGTCTCTGTTTAGACACATCGCATTTTTCCAGCCTTTTCGTCTCAATAAATGCACTAAAAAGCCAAAAATTATGAACATTTTCATTTTCAACCTCCAACACACACACAGATAGAAAATGCTTTCCAAAAAGGAAAAGTACCCCTCGATATATGGGCAGATACCTGACAGCTAAATCCACAGGCTTCACCCACTCTAAACTTAGGTTCATAGGTTGATACTAGGCTATCTGCCCTAGGGCATTTATAAGCCTAGCCAGAGTGTGTTTGGCATTCGCCACCCTTTTAGATTAGTTGACTGTGCCTCTGTATTACTATACAGAAGATAGCCCTTTTAAGGTTAGTTTACTGTGCCTCTGTCTAATAGGGACACAGAAGAGATCCTAGGGGTAAACCTACGATCTCCCATCCACTCGTCAAGATTTCTCTTGAAGAGGGTCATTGAGGGGCTCTGCCACAGAGCTCCACTGGCAGATAAGAAAAAAAAAAAACACAAAAAAATTATATTCTTACTTTATGACTGTCATTAACCACAGTCCCTGATAAGGATTCCCCTTCACCTCACATTTAGAATATATGTGCATTCCGTAAATAACTACAATGTAGCATGCAGTTGACTTCAACAAATTTGTTGTGCATATATTACTAAGAGAAAAAATTATGTTTTTTACTTCGCTTATGCACATGTTACTAAGAAAGCAATTGCATTTTCTTCACTTCTTTATTCTTCTAAATATTAAGGGCAAAGTGGAAAATTAGAAGTTATATACTTACCATAACTTGGCATCTGTGTTCTCCATTTTCATTCTTCCTCACAAATGGGTCTAGCATCCAACCACAGGATCCGACTCGACCACCTCTACCAGACTTTGGTGCCAAAACTCGAGCTCCTCCCTCTACCCCTAATGCCCCATTCCATCCCCAACTCCTCAGACTGAGTTTGCTGCCTTACCCTACAGTATCATAAAGATAGAACAGACACAATGCTCGACAGGGGCACAGGAAAATAACTTTCTTGGGTGGCGTAAGCTAGGGAACTTTGTTGGCTAGGCTTACTTAGGGCCTTGGGCCGGTAGCCTAGTACCTACCTATGGACGTATAAGAAAAGATGGAGGCTCATACCAGGAACATGAAGGTTCCTATGTCATCCAAAGATCATTCCAGGAGTGACCGGGCTGGGAGATGGCTGGACAGGAAGATGCCAAGTTATGGTAAGTACATAACTTCTAAATCTGATGATGTCCATTTCATTCTTCCTCACAAATCGGTCAGAGTCCCTAGCTACATAACTCTCGGGAGGCCTTCAAGGAAGGACATACCAGAGCACTGTCGAGCCAAAGGAAGCTCTGCTTCTAGAGACAATATCTAATTTGTAATGCATAACAAATGTATGAGTCTTTCACCAAGTGGCTGCTGCACAGATATCACCAGGGAAATTTCTTTAGGAAAAAGCTAATCTAGTGCAGTGAGCTCTAGGACAACAAGGTAACTCTAGTCCTTTTTGAGAATAAATCAGCAAAATACAATCAGTGATCCATTTGGCTAGAGTAATTTTGGAAACTGCTTCATCCAAGCTTTTAGGGGAAAAGGACACAAAAGCTGATCAAATTTCCAGTACTATTTTGTTCTGTGAAGATAAAAACTTAATTCCCTCTGAACATCCAGTAGATGCAGTATATATTCGCCTTTATTAGTAAATTTGGGGAAGAAAATTGGTAACTGAATGGGCTGGCTAACATTAGTCTCCATAGCCACTTTAGGCAGACAGGAAGGGTTGGTTTGAAGAGACACCATGTCCTTAGGGAAACTAATGTAAGAAGGCCTGGGTTGGTTCGAAGAGACACCCTGTCCTTATGGAAAATAATGTATGAAGGCCTAGCTGATAAAGCCTGGAGCTCAATAATTCTTTTTGTTAAAGTGATATCTACTAAAATTATTATTTTCCAAGAAAGAAATTTCATATCACATTTGTCCACTGGTTCAAAGGGTTTCTGAGTTAAATCCTGATGAACCACCATCAAATCCCACGGAGGGGAGGGATCCTTTATTAGAGGTCTATGATGGAAGATTCCCTTTATAAAAGCCTTACATAATCTGGAAAATGCAAGATAATGACTCTTTCTTAGCATGGAAGCTGGATATGGCTGCCAACTGTAGTTTAATGGTAGAAAAACTAGCCCTTCCTTAAAAAGGTTAGAAAAAGAATGGTTGAAGTAGGTGCCAAAAAAGGGTCAATATTCTGACTGGACGCCCAGATAGAAAATCTTTTACATTTACTTCTGTAGGCCTTCTTGGTGGAGGCATTTTGAGAGGCCAAGATAATGTCACAAACTGGGGAAGCAAGCCTGGACTGTCTTACTATCACTGGAAGTGAAGAAAGCATGCTGTCAGTCTGAGGGCATGGAGATTAGGATGATGACTTTCTTATGGGTGAGATCCTGAGTGGGCTCCAGAGACTAGAGAAAGGGGAACCATATCTGTCGAGGCCATAAGGGAGCAATGAGGATGATTGAGCTCTTCATCCTCCTTGCTTTCTGTAAATACTTTGGGATCAATGGAAGAAGGGGGTAAGCATAGAGCAGACCAGGGCACTAATCGTGACTCAGAGCATACCTCGGTGACTCCCTGGAGGGGGAATCAGAGTGATGTAGTTGCTGCACTTGCTGTTGAGGGGAGAGGCAAACAGGTCAGAGCAAGGCTGGACACAGTGGCTGAAAATCATATTCACTATTGTTTGATTGAGGGACCACTCAAAGGGAATCAGGATGCTGAGTCTGTCTGCCAGTGCACTGGTTTTCCCTGGTATGTGCATTGCAATAAGAAAGCAGTCTGAAGCGACCGCCCATTCCCAAACCCTCATGGTCTCTCTGCACAACAGGTAGGAAAAGGTTCCTCCTTGTTTGTTGACGTACCAGACTACTGACATGTTGTCCATATGGATTGCAATAATCCCTAGATGGAGAACATCCTGAAAGGCTTTGAAGAGTAGAAGGACTGCTCTCATCCCTAAGATACTGATATGTAGCTTGGTCTCCGAGGGGAGCCACATGCCTTGGATCATCTTTCCCATGAAATGCCCCCCCCCATCCCAGTTGGGAAGCGTCTGTGGTCACTGTGGCTATGGTGGCGGGGGGGGGGGAGAGAATGGCTGCTCAGAAACAGGTAACCTGACTGGATCCACCAGCAAAGATGATGTTTGCAAACTGGTGTGAGTTTTATGGGAAGTGATGGTAAATAATGGACAACTGAACCCCCAGTGTCCACTGAAGGACTTGCATAAAAACTCTTGCTAGAGGGACTAGAAGAATGGCAGCTGACATTAAACAAAGAGCTTGTATCACCAGTTTTGCTGGAGGGGATGGACAAGCCAGTAAGTGCTGCACCTAATTTCTCAGTGATGTGATGCAGTGCAGAGGTAATGATGCCACCTGAGTTGTAGTGTCCAATTGAGTTTCTATAAATTCCAAAGTTTGTACAGGAGTCAGCTTCAGTTTGGCAAGATTTATTGTAATGCCTAGGGAGTTGGAGACCTGAAGCAAGTAATCCCTGGCTTGTAGAAGTTGATGCCTGGTTGGAGCAGTAAGGAGGAATTGTCGAGATAGGGAAACACCTGGAATCCTTTGAGCATCAAGAGAGCTGCCACAACTCCCATGGATTTGGCAAATACCCTGGGGGCTATGGGGAGTCCAAAGGGCAGTGCTCTGAATTGGTATTGATTGGCTCCCAGCCAAAAGCATAGTTGTCAACTGAAGCAACTCTCTATTTTGATGTAATAGTATGCATCCTGGAGATCTACAGAGCACATCCAATCATCTTTGCACAGAAGAGGCTGGAATGGACTGAAGCATGACAATTTGTAACTTTGACTTCTTTACATACTGATTCAAACTGCTTAGATCGAGAAGTAGTCTCAGGTCCCCTGTTTTCTTTGGCACTAAAAAGAAGTAGGAGTATGTTCTGAATCCTATCTGCTCAGGTGGGATCTCCTGGATGCCTATTTCTTGTAACACCTTTTAAATTTCTTGAGCTGCAAATTCCCTCTTGAGTAGATGGAATGTTAGGGAGTCTCCTCCTTTGGATAAGTGGTGGAAAGGAAAAGGGAATGTAATAACCTCTGGACATGATTCTTATGACCCAGGCATTTGATGTAATATTTGTCCAGGCATCCAGGTGCAAGGAAAGTTGACCCCTGACTGCCACCAGAGATGAGCAGTCAGATAATGCTTCAGGAGAGCGGAAAGGGCCTATCAGAGAAAGAGTCTCTGAAGCCCTGGTTTTGCGGATCACCTCTGCCTCTGGGGAGATGTCTTCCATTAAACATCCTTCTCTGCCTCTGGAGGAAGTATCCCCGCTTGAGTTCTGAAAAGGTCCCCGAGATTTCTAGAACCATATCTTCTTACCCACCATACTGGTTCCTAGAAAATGAATGTCGAAGGATAGAAAACTTGACTCCAATGGCAGACAAGTTTTTTCCCTTCTGCTCGATGTGGGTGAGCGTGTTTTTTACTGATTGCCTGAAGTTGACAAAAGTACCTTACAAAGAGGATCCTAGGCCTGAAACATATGCCCCTCATGGACAGACTCAAAAAACTCAATCTTTTCTCTGTTTCATATCATCTATTAAGAGGCGATCTCTGCTTGACTTACAAAGCCATGTCTGACCCAGCCCTGTTAGAAATATTACACCTAAAGAAATCCCAATCCCTCTGCATCACACGCTTCAGGGACCTCAACCTCATTACCACAATCAACAGAAGATGCTGGAGGGACAGGTTCATAACCCAAAGACTGCCCATGCTCTGGAATAGACTTCCCATACATGTCAAGCAGAACATCTCACTGGCCCATTTCAAGAGAAATCTTGATGAGTGGATGGGAAATAGAAAGTTCACCCCGGGGATCATTCCAGTTGCCCTTATGGATAAGGGTACTGTGAACTAACATCGGGTGGCACGGTGCCTGGGCAATTTTTTGGGGCTAGGCTTGTAAAGGCTCCAGGGCCATTAGCCTAGTACACACCTGTGAATGTGCTCAGTATTTATACTGTAGAGCAAGCCCTTGGACAGCTTCTTAAAGGTATATACACACGCACGCTGATCTACAATTATCTTTTTTTCTTCTTCTTCTTCTATCACAATTGGAGCTCCTCTTGCAAAGAATATAAGTACTCCTATTTTCCTTTATCACAGGTTTTCTGCTGAATAGCCATCCTGAAAACCTTTATCAAATTCACATGTTAATTTCTTTCTGTGTGTGTCTCCTGTAACATAGCTATTTGCACTTTGCAGTTTTTAATATAGTTCACTACTCTTTTTTGTATTTATCTCTGAAGCCATTTACATTTAAAGACATTACAGAATGCATCATTGCATTAAAATGTTGTTATTCTCATCTTTTATGTATATCACTTTTTTTGTTAAATGTCTAGTTCCAGCCTTTCTGTTATATGCATGCACTGTTTGGCAGGTTGAACCTCTGTACAGTTGTTTCTTGTCATATCCATTTGAGCCTGTGTCACATTTTGTAAAACATTTTGTTTTATTGAAAGCCCTCAAAAAAAAAAAAAAAACACAGTCGCAATGCCCCTTAAAACCTATGAACTTAATATCAATACACAAAACTATGCACATCTTCAAATATTGAAGTTTTACCCTCCTAATAGGAACAAAAGTCCCAATCTGTCAGCCACACTCACAGACTTTAGGTAACCTAAAAGAAAGTTTATCCATGCTAAGACGCATGGTGCAGCCTGTGCTTCTACTAAGTGCTGTGTTTTTTCCTTATCTTTATAGCTCTTCCAGTTGGGAAAACCCCTGAATGTTTTCAGATAACATTACCTCCTAGTCAGTTTAAACCAGTCAGTCTCCGGCAGACTTTAGCCAGTTTCTATTTATCAGGTTGTCTCCATGGAGACATGAGAACCAGGCAGCCATTTTTTCTTTATCAGATTGTTTCCTTGGAAACATGAAGACCAGCTGCAGAGTTTTTACAGAGCATACATGTATTTGCTAGAAAAAAGCCTCAATATTCAATGTTCTTTTTCCTTTACTTACTCTGTCTCAAAATGTGTTACTAAATCAATCTAAGGTCTTTAATCCAGTCATTCCCCCCATGCAAGAATGAGAAAAATCCCATTAATTTTTTCTTTTATCATGCTTTTTAACCATTTTTTTTACATTGCAGTGCGTATAATTCTTAAAACTGAACAAGAAGAGAGAAGAAGTGTAAAAGGAAAGAAAAGAAAAAAAGAACAGCAACACCTATTTACAATCCCTGTTCCACTTAAAAATAACCAAAAAAAACTTTATTTTATAGCATGTAAAGAAAACGACATGGCACAAAATTAGTACTATTTAGGAAAAAAAATATTTACTTACAGTTACCTTTCTCCCTACTCTTCCCCTCCCCAAAGCACTTTTCCAAACATTAATGATAAAAAATGTATTTTATAGCATGTGAAGAAAACCACATGACACTAAATTAGTACTATTTAAGAAAAAAAATCTTTACTTAGTTAACTTTCTGTCTCCTCTTCCCCTCCCCAAAGCACTTTTCCAAACATTAATGACATGATATAGGGCATTTGCTTTAAAGTCTCCCACAAGTCCAACAAATTCTGAAGAAGTCCAATACTTCCAGATGTTTTTGTTCTATTTCCAAATATAATTATTGCATTGTAATCCCATACTAAGTTACTGATTTTGTCACTGTTCATCTCCGAAATCCTGTATCTGCTTCATTTCCAATGTACTCTATATTCTTCTAGTCAACTCACGTGCTTCCTTCCTTCTCTACAACATTTTCCATTGAAAATTTTGAAAAGGTTTCACAGGTACAGTCCTTCTGAGGTCTTTATTACCAGAAGAACAAGAAGCAGAATTGCCTTCTGTTTCACAGCTTACTTTTTGTTGGATAAACTTTTGTATTTCCTCCTTAGCATGTACTTCATCAAAAAATGATTTTGTCCCTGAAGGGAAGAATACATTGAAGGCAGTTGGGTACAGCAGTTTGAATCTCACACCTGCATCTTGACATTCCCTGAATAGTGGAATAAATTTGCTCCTCTTCTGTCTGATGTACAATGAGTAATCATTCTCCACAAACACTCTGCTGTCGCCTACTTTTAGTACTTTGTCCTTCAGCCACAATTTTGTCAGAATCAACTGCTTTTGCTGGTAGGATTGCGTCTTTACTGTTAAAGGTCTAGGTTGCTTTCTTATAGCCAGTTGCTTATTTGTGCTTTCATAAAATTAATGCAGTCTGTTCTTTCCAGCTTCTCTGGTATAGCTGAAAATATCAGATTTTTCCCCTACATGCTCTGTCCTCTAATTCTATTAATTTTTGAAACATGTCTTCCTGAGCAGTCTCGTATTCAGCCAGCCTTTTCTTCATTTCAACCTCTGATTTTTGCAGCTGTATCATCTCATCTGAATATCTGTTTAAAGCTTATTCAGTTTTTTCCAGCCTTTTTTTGTTTGTGCTGATATACTCCATTAGTGTTTTGTTTATTTTAACCAGGTCTGTATGCAGTTGTCGTATATCATTCTGTAGGTTATCGGAAGTCATGTCTGAAAGTTGCATTGCTTTTTGGTGACCAGCTGCAGAACTTCCAGTTCAATTTTTGTAGCTGATTTTTTTCCAGATCTTCTGTATTTCTTTATTCCTGGCATCCAGGTACTGCACTTACTAGCCAGTTACTGAAATGTACCCATAACCACAGGTGTATTGGCCTTCTCTGCTGAGTTTCTGTTTTAACATTGGGAGATCTACAAATAAGCTCTTATTCAGTATGCAGCCATCTTGGAAGTCGCTCCCACCCCTACCATGAGCTTCTCAACTGCAGCAGTCTCTGAGCTGAGTGGGTCTTGTAGTCAAGCTTTTGGGGTTGGGGTTTCTATGTCATGTTCGATGTTTTGATTTTCAGAGTGGTCTCTCCCTCTTAGTGTCTCTGGACTCGATAGTTTGGCTCCAATCTTGGCATTGAGGCAGATGGAAGTAGCGCTGGAGTCTAGCATTTCCTTGCTGTCTTTGGATCCCAAGGATGAGGATTCTGGGTGGCCTTTAACCTTTAACTCAACCTATAAACCTATGACTGTATAGTAGGTCACAGGAGGTAGCCCTGTTAAGGTTTGTTTACTGTACCTCTGTCAAGCAGCGACACAGAAGAGATCCCAGGGGTAAACTTACGATCTCCCATCCATTCATCAAAATTTCTCTTGAAGAGGGTTAGTGAGGGGCTCTGTCTGACATGGATTGGGATTTTGTTCCAGAGTGAGGGGAGCCTCTGGGATATGAATCTGTCCCTCCAGCATGTCCTATTTATTTCTGTGCTGAGGTTCAGGTCCCTGGAGCGTGTAGCTCTAAGGGATTTAGATTTCCTGAGGTGAAGCATGTACATTAATTCTGGGTTGGACATGGCTTTATATGTCAGACACAGATCGCCTCTGAGTAGGCGGTATGCAACTAAGTAGAGCTGGAGTTTCTTTAGCCGAATTGCATAGGGCATCTGTTTGAGCCCCTTGATCCTCTTGGTGAGATACTTTTGGGGTCTTTCCAGTTGCTGAAGGTGTCGGGTAAGGTACATCCCAAACGGGGCATTGTACTCAATTATGGGCCTGATAAGTGATGAGTAGAGGGGCACAATGACCTCTCTTGATCTAGATATGAACCCTTTCATGATATGGTGAGCTATATAGAAGGTCTTTCTAACCACTTTGGCAACGTGATTGTCAAAGGAGAGATTGCTATCTACTTGGGTCCCCAAGTCCCTAATTACTTCTTCCGTACTTAATGGATTACCACCTATGTGGTAATTTATGGGCACTTTGTTTTTTCCAAAGGGGATGGCTATGCACTTTTTGGCATTTAGCCTTAGGCCATGGGTCTGGCACCAGTTATCCATCTCTGTGAGACCCTTTTGGAGGATGCTTGTGTCAGTCAGAGAGTCGATTATAGCACCCAGTTTGCAGTCATCTGCGAACTTGGTCAGCCATAGTCCACCCGTGTTAGCCTGTACCTCGGAGAAATATATACCGAACAAGAGAGGTCCCAGGACTGAGCCTTGTGGGACACCTCTTGTAACTGGTTTAGAGTCTGACATGGCACCTGCTATTCTGACCATGTGGGTTCTATCCCTGAGCCAGTTTGTAACCCATCTTGTGACATAGGGGTTGATATTTAAGCTGGTGAGCTTATTTATAATGCCCGAGTGGGGTATTGTGTCAAAGGCCTTTGCGAGGTCCAGGTAGGCTGTGTGGACTACCTTCCCTTCATCTATGGCTTTGGTAACTGTTTCAAAGAAGTCAACCAGGTTCAAGAGCAAGATCTGCCCTTAACGAAGCCGAAGTGGGTAGGATCCAGTGTCTGGAGGCTTCCAATGTCTTTGTTTATGATTTCCATGATGATACGTTCCATAGCTTTGCAGACCACGGTAGTCAGGCTTATAGGGCGATAGTTTCCGGGGTCTGTTGTGGCACCACCTTTGTGGAGTGGAACCACTGTTGCTGTACGCCATTCCTTGGGAACATATCCTGTAGTAAGGCTGAGACTGAACAGTGACTTTATATGAGGGTTTAGTTCTTCTTGGAGCTCGTGTAAGACGCAGCCCGGGACACCATCTGGTCCCATTGATGCTGTGTTTTTAGCTTTGGAGAGGGCAGCTCTCACCTGTGCATCTGTGATCTCAGGAAGGCTACACTCTGTTGGGATAGACGTTTGCTCTTTTGGGGGGGGAGGGGGGGAGAAGTTTGCACTGAACCTTTCTGCCAGGATGTTGGCAATGTCTGTGGGTTCAGTGAATTTTTTGTCATTTTGCACTAACTCAGAGCATATCTGGGAGTTGCCTCCCAGGTTTCTGACATAACTAAAGAAGGCTTTGTGATTATCTTTAGTGTCTTGTGCAATTTTTCTTTCAAAGCTTTGTACTTGTTGTGGAGTGACCTGAGTGCATGTGTTATGTGGCGGACGCTGGCACCTGACAGACAACTGACTGCCGCCTTCTCCTTGTTCAACCTACTGAGTGGGACATCACTGTGCCTCACAATTGAGTCTCCTATGATTAGTACATTCAGCAAAGTGTTTTTCCTTAAGGGCTTGGGGTAAGGGGCACACTGTGGTGGTGAGCTATGTGTCCTGGGGTTGTTGTGTTGTGTTGTGATGGTCAAGTGCGTTTCTGTCTCGGGGGGGGTCTCTGTTGTTTGGGTAATTTTTTATTGAGAGCCTCCGCAACTGTGGGTGTATGTTTTGTGTTTCTATCTGTGGGTTGTGATGGTTGGTATTTTGGAGGGCTGTGTGTTCTATGTAGTGAGTTGCAGGTGTTGACCTTCTCCTCTTGACCAGCTAGTCCGGTCTTGGTTGGAGCATACACTGCTTCCAATTTGGTGATATAAGTGCATCTCTCACAGGTATGAGTGTTGGGAGGTAAGAGGAGAGGGTTATCAGTGTACATTAGACAGTTGTCACACTGTCTCAGAATGCCCAAATGCACCAGGTTAGCAGGAGAAAGTACAGGAAATTGCCCTACAATCATACCAGGAGAGTTGGTCATAACAAATAAGAACTGGTGCTGTTACTGCATAGGAACAGCCAGTGCTGATAGCACCTAAGTGTGCTACAATAAATGCTATAAAAGCCTGTTAAACTGCTAGCTGATTATGCTAATTGAAGTGCAAGAAGTAAAGGAACAAGCACGTTCTAAGGGGAAAATTGAAGAGCAGAATTTCTAGCAACAGTAATAGTTTACCTCAGCTGAGCGCCTCTGCATGCAGTGCAAACACAGGCTTTTAAACTAGAAAGTTGAAAGGGATGAAAAAATACTCAAACGGCCAATAAACTACAATTTCTGGACCAGAAAAGCAGTTAAAACAGTAGCAAAAATACTTCAAATGCAGTACAAGCTAACACACTTGAGTGTGTAGCACTATTAAGGCAAATACAGTTTAAATAAATGTAGATAAATTAAAAACGACAAAAAAAAAAAACAGGGAGCAGTAAATTATGAAAATAATCAAAATGGAGGAGCTTGTAGTATATATTTCTCCTTCCTGTTGCTCTTGTAGTCTGCAGGATGGCAAAACTGGATCTGCGGAGCTTAAACAAGCGCAAACCCACGCACACATGGGCTTTTAAACCAGAAAGTTGAAAGGGATGGCAAAACTGCCCAAACGCCCAATAAACTACAATTTCTGGCCCAGAAACCACTCCTCTTGTGGTAGATAGACTACCTAGTGTTTACCACTCCCACTGACAATCTAGAAGGCTTGCCTCTAACACAGAAAGGTCTGGGGAGCTCAGAAATGTACAAAACAGTCCTTGATACAGCAAATCTGTATCTGGAGTAGGCTAGTTACAGGCAATGTGAAAAGCAAGCTTAGAACTTTTTTTTGCAGCAAAACAGTTAAAACAGCTGCAGGGGCATCATCTTGTTTCATAGGGGTTGAATGATCTTCACAGACAACAGACACATCATTTCCTAAGTGTGTTATATTTGCTCTTTGCCTAACATTATTTACCTCATCAGTCCAGTCATTAATATATTTGACAACACTTCTCCAATTTGTGCCAATTGCACAAGTGCAATCATCATCAGTAAGTCTAGATTTACTCCTAATAATGGTAAGCAAATGATCTAACTTTTTACATGAGGAACACAGATCACCAGTGTTATCAGGTGTTACCTTTAAATATTCATAGCATTTATTACACTGTACAAGATATTTGTGCTTTAGCAAATCATTAATGGCATACTCATTTAAGGAATCCATATTCAGCTGCAAATGAATAAAAATGAAAAAAAAGAAAATAATCAACCAGAATTCAAAGAGAACTTGAATCAAATTCTGTGAGAAAAATCACACAAGCAATATACAGCTAAATACTAAAGTAAGTACAGTAAACTTGTTCTGACCGTACAAGTTCTGAAAGTCAGCTAAAGGCTGCAATTCCTTTATGTCATGTGCAGTAGCTTCTGCTCACTATAGCTAACAGTCGTACTTCTTTTTAAAAGTAAAGATCAATAAATCACAAACCAAGAAAGGACTGTTTAGATAAGCTCTGGATTGCCCTCTCTGCAGTCCTTGTAAATTATTGCTGACTAAACCCCATGGGATTGCTAGAACCTGCCTGTCTAAACCCATACCTTTCTAACAACCAACAGTGTAAATTAAAGGTAGAACAAAATATAAATCAAAGTAAATATTCTTGTCTACAAGCTATTCCTTCCTTCCTACAGTGAAAAACAGTGTGAAAAATTAAATATAAATTCAAATAAAACTTCTCTTACCAATCAACTCCATAGTAAATCACAAACCAAAATAGGACTGTTTAGATAAGCTTTGGATTAGTATTATAACTCAAAATGAACTGTTAACTGATAGACATAAGTACAGAATTGAATAAAGAAGAAAAAAATATATTCAAATAACAGAAAAAAGTAACACTGAATGATTATGAAGAGTAGTTTCAAAAGAAAATAGGGTAACAAAAAAGGATGGATAAAGTAAAAAAAGACAGAACTGTTAACCTTTTGGACAAAAAATGAATTTATAAGCATGGCATTATCATCTGATGGGAACAGAAGGAAATGAGAGCTCAAAATGGTTACAGAAATAGAACAGACAAAGGAAAAGGACACAGGATGGGATTCAGAAATGGGAAGAAGAATTAAGTAACCAGGACATACCACAAGTGTAGATATACTAATACAATCAATGATATGGCTCCAAAGTGCAGAGGGATCTAGATCTGACTGCAACCCACTAGTAGTAGCATAGGTACTAGAGGAGCCCAGAAAAGAGAATATATGGCAGCAGCATAAATCCTATCCTTTCTGGGGGGGAGGGTGTGTTAGCTTTCCAAAAACCAATGTGCTCCCTCCAAGTAGAGGCTTAAAAGAATGCATGCCTGTGACACCCGTGCACTGGCCCAGTAATGAAGGGGCCTCAGTCCTCACCACTAGCACCAGTGAGGGGCATACACATTGGGAAGGATAACAAGTACACACACATTAAAGTACAATTTCCCTTAAGAGCACACATACATCACAGTCAGTCCAGGGCTGGTTTCTCCTTTTCTCTCCAGATCCTCAATAAGACTCCCCACAGGCACAGCTATAGAGTGGAGTCCTTAGCCAGGGTTCCAAGCCAAGTATTCCCAGCATTCCCTCTGTCCAACCAGTGCTTTGTGTCTCTGCTCAAGTAGCTCTCGCACACACACACACACACACACACACACACACACACACACACACACACACACACATTCACACACTTTGAGATATGATTTATATACAAACACACGGACACTCCTGGGGAAGGCTGGCACAGGTTCACTAGGTATGCCCCTTCTGCCCAGGCTATAAGGTAGTAATCCAATGCCACCAGAATCCCTATTTATCAGCTACTAATAAGGCCCATACCCAAGGGTGCCCAATTTTACTGTGGAATATTATTATCCAGTTAGTAAGTCTGATGAACAGCAAGGCTTACTGGAGTGGCTTTGTACAGTATCACTATATGCATGCAATGTACTCTAGAGCTTAAATTATCTCTACACAAAACAGCCACAGTTGAAAGGTTTAAAAATATTTAATAATAAAACACAAGACAAATCTCCTCAATTCAACACAGTGCTAGTCAAGAGTTCAGACACAAGAAAATGCTTAAAATAATACTGTAGAATAGTCTGATATAAGTATAGAAAACAGACTAAACTTACTATTTTCTATCTATTTCTAAGAGATGTCACTGTTCTAATAAATATCCTACTTACAAGACAAAGAGCTGGTGAGTTGATGTGTTCAGGTTCAGACAAAATCCAACATGCTCTCTCTTTCTCTCTGAGATCCCTTAAATTGATAATACATCACTGCTGACTCACTTTAGATTACATCATTCTTGATGCTTCTCTGGTTTCTATGCTACCAGAAACTCTAAATTTACATTTCTTAGCTAGCTTGCACCTGCCAGGAAGCCACAATAATAAAAGACATTATACATGTAAAACCTTGCAATTAACTCTAGTTTCAAAACAATAGAAGGAATTCTTTCATCCAGACATTCTGTCGCCGAGCTTTGAGATCAAACAGGCATACAGTGCTTGACTTATCAGCTTTCTTCCACCAGAGTGCAATGTGGTTACATTTTTGAAGCTCAGCACACCATATAGTTTAATCATAACATATAGTTCTCTTTTGCATTTGTAAAACCAGCCTGTGGATTATATTAATATTTACAAATCACGCAGAATTATTTACAAGATTCTATCTGGCTGGGCTGGCAGCCTTTCACTTTTTCACAATGCCATTACTGGGAAGGATGTGACCTGCAATTTTCCATGCCAGTGAATTTAGCCACTGAGAACAGATGGGAAGGAGTGCACATGTACTGCAATCCCAGTTACACTGTGTCTGTAATTCAAACTGAAGAGACACTGGGGACAGGCACATACTGAGAACAGGGAATGAGCTTAAGTTCTATGTAGTGCAATCACAAGGAGCATCTCCCCTAGCTCCAAACAAGTCCTTTCCTCTCTATATTTTGCTCTGATCAGGCCAGTCATCAAATACTGTACCCCCTTTGGGATTCATCCTGTTAGTCACATCAAGCAGTTGGAGAGACTTCAAAGTTTCCTGACAAAAAAAGAGATCATCAGCCTAAAAGATATGAGCTACCAAGAAAGGCTGAGTTGTTGTGTCTGTGTTCAGTGTCCTATATAATCCTTAGTGGTGATCTGTACCTTGCCTTCTAGGCCAATAGTGATCCAGAAATCCAAGACCTCTTACATCTCCATAACTCAAACAGTACAATGAATGCTAGGACCACAGATCTGAACCTGCTTCAGCAAGTAAACAAATTAACAGTGGAGAGAGATATTTGTCACACACAATAAGCAAACTTCCAATCCAGATCAAGCAATGTGATACAGTATTTTTTTTAATAAGGAATTAGACAATTATATGGGTATTCACCATGGTACTACTGGCTTACTGCTCTTGAAAAAGGAAGTAAAGTCTAAGGGTGGGTGGTGGCAAAGCATAAATGTCCACATGGCCCTGTTACCATGTATTTTCTATTATTCTATGAACTGCATGAAGTGATTCATGTATTACTACTCTACTAGAGGATAACATACATTTGTCTAGATTATTTTCTTTCTGACAGTAATAATTTTTAATGTTGCTTCTGCTGAAGTCTTTGTTGCTCCCAACAGCAGAAGTGAAGGTGTCCTGCATGTATAACTATACAAGCAAGCCATGAGCAATTAGTCTTTATGTGCAGTTTTTATTTTAAGATTAAGTACAAATCACCAGGTCTCCTACTTTCCTTCTGTACTCTATTGTGATTCCCTGCTCTAGCTCTGAGTATACACAGACGCCCTCAACGATGCAAGAAGGCCGACTGCTTTGCTCCCCCCCAATTCCCCAGCCACCCTCTGATCTATCATATTTAAACACCAGTATCGATGCTTATAGCTCCCACATTACCAGACCCCTCTTAAAAACATATCAATGGCTACTTGCTAACTAAACTAACACACTTTACAATGAACTCTATTTTGACAAAAGCATCACCCTGCAATTTCTCTATCTGTCCATGACAAACAACTAACCAATACTTCTACATCTGTAATGCACTTTATCACAAAATAAACAATTTTCACCACAGCATCCACCTCCAAGCTCCACTTTCCACAACTAACACAACCCATTGTATACAGTACCTCCCACTAACTACAAATATAATGCAGATATCTAAAAACATTCTTTAAAAAACAGAAAACCATATTCATCTTATTTTCTTCTGTAAATTCCATAACAGGTTACATCCTTATCCCAAGGTGGCTATTCAAACTCACTCCAGTTACATCATCTCTGTAATAATGTCAAAAATTGAGTCTAATCCAAGTCAATCCCTAACCAGTGATCCACTCCGCAAAACTTCTAGTCACATCAGCCCTTTCATGCACAATCATAAATGTCAAAAGTATCAGAAAAATAACTAGACCAAATCAGTGCATTCCTTAGCATCCACTCAGCTCAAAATGACCATCCACATTATAGCCATCTCTTTCCAGGCTACAACTATGTATTTGATGCCCCACCTGGACACAGACCTGGCGCTGCACACTACTACTGTACACATCAAATCTTATCAATGATCACTCTGGCTAATACTACTTTTCACCATGAATGGCTACTCACTAAATTGCCCACCAAATCTTCTAACTACCTTTACATTCCCATAGCATACTTAATACCCCATTCTTCAATTCAGGATTCAAAATTCCTCATTCACACAATAATATCCCCCCATCCCTTCCAACAAACAACTGCCCACTCTTGCAGATTTCAACTTAAACCTTCTAGGACTTTCCACATATGATCTCACTGTAGTCGCAGCTGACTTAAAACTACTTTACCTTTCAAAGATCCAACTAGACCCAATATCATCTGAAATCAGCACTCCCTACCAGACAACATAATCACTTTACACTCAGCTACTATATGGGTTCATAGTTCATAGGTTCAAAGTTTAATACTAAGCTAGTATTTTAAGGCTAGTCAATTCCCCTTCCAAAGGTGAAAATCAAACACTGAATCTTGTGTCTAAGAGGTATACACCTTAACTAGTATGTCAATCCCCATTAAATATTTTCTAAAAGTACCTATTCCCCCATGTTCAGTGATCACAGCTCAATAGCATTCAATATTCAGATCCTTAAAATTAGTCACTTCCTAAAACGACCTCATTCAGATCAAAATCCTCCTCTCTAAACTTGTATCTCGACTCCTGTTCTCATCCTTAATGATGTTAACTCCACCACAAATCACCTCTCCTAGCCCTACCTTGCATCCAAAATACCTATTGCTTTATAGCCACTAGTCCCTTCAAAACCAAAAAGTTGAATGGCTAACCCAAAAACTAAAAGCCCTTATCTAATTTCACAATAAAGGCCTATGAAAACTGGAAAATGAATCCCACCCCATCAATCAGAGATCACTACACCTCCTTATGTAACATAACGAAATATGTAGTATGCAGACCCAAATCCTGATGCCTTAAAACAAACAGCCTAGACCGCTTTTCTCTACTCACCAAAATGATTATGGTATGAGATCAACAATCTGATAGGCACGGTATCCTCTAAGGGAACTTCCATACTAGACACCATACCATGTTAGAACAGTAACCACACAAACACAAATTTCCTCAAAATATTCACCAATCTTTCATCACCCCCCACTCCAAAACCATCCACCTAGGAGACACCTGCCTTCAAAGTATCTACCACAATTCTTATTTAGGTTATCACTATTCAGAACACTTAATTGTTAGAACAAATCCCTCTTGGTGCACCAACAGCCTTGGATAATCTCGGTCTATGGTTCAATATCACTGTAAAGACTGCATTGTCACACCTGCATTTCTCATCAAACACCATGCCCCCAGTCTGGAAATTAGCACTACTCATACCAGTTCCAAAGAAACATAAACCAACTTCTGCCACTCACTTTTAACCAACATCTATGGTCCCTACTCTAACCATAAGTCATCTGTGTTCAACTCACCACCTACCTACAAAAATATCCCCCACTCTCTCATAAAAACATGGATTCTTGTCAAGAAGAATAACTGTGACTGCACTTTGGACATCCAAACTAGCACAGATAGATGAAACTGAACAGGTTTTTGTGATATAAAAAAATGAGACCACAATAAATCATTTCATAACTTTTCCCACCTTTAATATGACCTATAACCTGTACAATTCAATTGAAAAACAAACAAATCTATTGGGGGGGGGTGAACAATATGCTGGTTGCATAAGTCTGCACACCCTTAAACTAATACTTTGTTGTGTGTGCACACCCCTAAACTAATACTTTGTTGAAGCATCTTTTGATTTAATTACAGCATTCAGTCTTCTTGGGTAGGAGTCTATCAGCATGGCACATCTTGTCTTGGCAATATTTGCCCACTCTTCCTTGCAAAAGCACTCCAAATCTGTCAGATTGTGAGAGCATCTCTTGTGCACAGCCCTCTTCAGGTCATCACACAGATTTTCTATTGGATTTAGGTCTGGGCATTGGCTGGGCCATTCCAAAACTTTTATTTTCTTCTGGTGGAGCCATTCTTTTGTTGATATGAATGTATGCTTGGGATCATTGTCATGTTGAAAGATGAAATTCCTCTTCATCTTCAGCTTTCTAGCAGACCCCTGAAGGTTTTGGGCCAGAAGTGTCTGATATTTGGAACTGTTCATAATTCCCTCCACCTTGACTAAAGCCCCAATTCCAGCTTAAGAAAAGCAATCCCAAAGCATGATACTGCCACCACCATGCTTCATCGTTGGGATGGTGTTCTTCTGGTGATGCGAAGTGTTGTTTTTGCGCCAAACGTACCTTTTGGAATTGTGGCCAAAAAGTTCAGCCTTGGTCTCATCAGATCATAACACATTTTCCCACATGCTTTTAGGAGACCTGACATACTGTTTTGCAAATTTTGGCTGAGCCTGGATGTTTTTCTGTGTAAGAAAAGGCTTCTGTCTTGCAACCTTGCCCCATAGTCCAGACATATGGAGAATACGGGAGATTGTTGTCACATGTAGTACACAACCAGTACTTGCCAGAAATTCCTGCAGCTCCTTCAGTGTTGCTGTAGGTCTCTTGGCAGCCTCCCTGACCAGTTTTTGCCTTGTCTTTTCATCAGTTTTGGAGGGATGCCCAGTTCTTTGCAACGTCACTTCTTCTTCTTTCGGCTTTTTCCCAGTTAGGGGTCACCACAGTGGATCACATGTCCGCTCATGATTGGCAGTGAAGTTTTATGGTAAGGTATTCTTTGCAACGTCACTGCTGTCCCATATTTTCTCCCCTTTTTGATGACTGTCTTCACTGTGTTCCATAGTATATCCAATGCTGTGGAAATTTTTTGTACTCTTCTCCTGACTGATACCTTTCAACAATGAGATCCCTTTGATGCTTTGTAAGCTCTCTGCGAACCATGGCTTTTGCTGTAGCTGGCAACTGAGTAAATGTCTGGAAAATCCTACTAGGGCAGCTGAACTTTAGTTGGAGTTAATCAGAGTCTCTTTAATTGATGGTAGGTGTGTACCCATGAAGACTGAATGCTGTAATTAAATCAAAAGGTACTTCAACAAAGTATTAGCTTAAGGATGTGCACACTTACACAACCAGAGTATTGTACATTTTTTTATTTTTTGTATTTTTTCCTCTTACAGAGTTGTTTGTTTTTCAATTGAACTGTACAGGTTATAGGTCACATTAAAGCTGGGAAAAGTTTTGAAATGATTTATTGTGGTCTTATTTGTTTATATCACAAAAACCTGGCATTTTAACAGGGGTGTGTAAACTTTTTATATCCACTGTATACAAATACCTATGCAAGTCCAAGCAAAGATGCTAAACCTTCTGGACTTGGTTGCATACTTCGGAGACATACATATGTCTTCCCATTGATTTCTTATAAATTAGTTTTCCTGTCTCTCTTCCCATATTTTTTCTAACCTCCTCCGAATGATTCTTATAGTTATCATGCAATACTTTATATGTCCTATGAATTATCCCTTTTTTAACAGCTGCATCTGTTCTAGATACAACTAAAATCTCTACCAGAGTAGGTCTTTCATTTAAAATCCTCCTTTCCATTTCTCTTTGCTAATACTCTGAGATCAAGCCCTGGTAGAGAAGGCAGTTTCTAGCCTACAATCCAACAATCTTCATAGTCTCATCCCACTCTATTACCTTTCCTACTTGAGTTATTTCCACCCAATATCTTGGTTTCTTTGCCAAGTTTCTCCAGTAAATTCCAGCCCCCTTCTCACATTTTTCTGAACCCCTACTTGCAGTCATCCCTATTGGCAAAATCACCTTTCTCCATTCTCGTATTGGCTTTCTTCTTAGAATACTTTCTGCTACTTTATGAATATAATATTTGTATGGTTATTATTCTCCATAAAGATATGCATCCAAAATCCTACTGTTTCTCTATTTCTTAAACTCCCCCTTTGTTTCATCATCAACCCTTTCAACTTTAAATTATAACCTTGTGCTTGTGTTATGTATATGAGCCATCACTGTGTAGCTCTAAAATATGCCTTCTAATCTGGTAAACCTACACCACCTTGTTCTATTGGAAGGATTATCTTATCCCACTTCCCTCCCAGATAAAATCCTTCAATTCTTTATTAATTACTGTCTGCAACTTCTCCTCAGGTTGATAAAAGTATGCCTGACCCATATGCAAGACTAAAGGGACTAAAAACATTTTCACTGCTTTTATCTTACTATCTATATCCATAAATAGTTTCCAGTTTCTCAATTTTTGTATTATCTTTTGTTTAGCCTCTTCTCACATATCCTTAGCTGTCATAACAGAAGCCTTTTTAATCCATACTGCTAAATACTTCATCTTATCATAGATTTACCAGGTACAAAATAATATAATTTGCAAATACAGCCAAGTTTTTCTTGATTACCATACCAATTATATCCTTGTATTTCATAAGCAAATAAACAGGAAAGAGGAACCCTGCCTGGTTTCTCTGTTCAAACACAGCTGATCTGAGTGGAACCCTTACATTTTAATTATTGCCTCTGATCCTTCATGTATCCTTCTAATTAACCTTATTATTGTATCAGGGAATGCAAATGCTTCCAATGCACTTCTCATAAAATATCAGCTTACTCTGTCAAATGATTTCTCTGAATCAAAATCCATCAACAATACAGGTATTTTCTTATATTCTGCTCCCCTTTGGATAACTGTTGTTCTATTAATGTTTTTAAATGTTTAACTCCCCTCCACACAACCACAATATCTATATCTAATCTATATCTATCAATTTTGGCAACACCTTTGCTATTCTTTTATCTAGTACAGACATAAAAACTTTATAATTGTGGTTTAAAAATTAAATGGGTGTATATGAAGCTGGGTCTGAATGGTGTTTGCCATCTTTAGGTAAAACAGCTTTCTTCCCAGATGTTGGGGCTTCCTCTACTTTTAAAATACTGTTTAACATAATTTTCCATAGGTTCATAGGTTCATATTAGGCTATCTGCCCTAGGGCATTTATAAGCCTAGCCAGAGTGTGTTTGGCTTTCGCCACCCATATTACATTAATTTTGCTATGCCCTTTTTCGAGGTTAGTATACTGTGCCTCTGTCTAACAGTGACACAGGAGTGATACCCGGGGTAAACCTACGATCCCCCATCCACTCATCAAGATTCCTTTTGAAGAGAGTCATTGAGGGACTCTGCCTAACCTGGACTGGGATTTTATTCCAGAGTGAAGAGAGCCTCTGGGTTATAAATCTGTCCCTCCAGCATGTCTTATTTATTTCAGTGCTGAGGTTCAAGTCTCTCGAGCACGTAGCTCGATGGGATTTGGATTTTCTGAGGTGCAGCATGTCCATTAATTCCGGGTTGGACATGGCTTTATAAGTCAGGCACAGATCACCTCTGAGCAGGCAGTATGCCACTGAGTAGAGCTGGAGTATCTTTAACCGGGCAGCATATGGCATCTGTTTGAGCCCTTTGATCCTCTTGGTGAGGTACTTTTGGGGTCTTTCCAGTTGCTGCAGGTGTCTGGTAAGGTACATCCAAAAAGGGGCATTGTACTCAATTATGGGCCTGATGAGGGATGAGTAAAGAGGCACAATGACCTCCCCTGATCTAGATGTGAATCCCTTCATGATTAGGTGGGCTATATAAAATGTTTTTCTAACCACTTTGGCCACGTGATTGTCAAATGACAGATTGCTATCAACTTGGGTCCCCAGGTCCCTAATTACTTCTTCCATACTTAATGGATTACCACCTATGTGGTAATTTGTGGGCACTTTGTTTTTGCCAAAGGGGATGACTATACACTTTTTGGCGTTTAGCTTGAAGCCGTGGCTCTGGCACCAGTTGTCTGTTTCTATGAGGCCCTTTTGGAGGATGCTTGTGTCAGCTGGAGAGTCGATTATAGCACCCAGTTTGCAGTCATCTGCGAACGTAGTCAGCCACAGTCCTTCTGTGTTGGCCTGTACCTCCATGAAATATATACCGAACAGGAGAGGTCCCAGGACTGTGCCTTGTGGGATGCCACTTGTAACTGGTTTGGAGTCTGACATGGCTCCAGCAATTCTAACCATGTGGGTTCTGTCCTTGAGCCAGTTTGCAAGCCATCTAGTGACATAGGGGTTTATATTTAAGCTGGTGAGCTTATCTATAATGCCCGAGTGGGGTATTGTATCGAAGGCTTTTGCGAGGTCCAGGTAGGCTGTGTGGACCACCTTCCCCTCGTCAATGGCCTTGGTGACTGTTTCAAAGAAATCGACCAGGTTTAAGAGGCAGGATCTGCCTTAGCAAAGCCAAACTGGGTAGGATCCAGTGTCTTTAGGTCCCCAATATCTTTTTTTATGAGGTCCATGATGATCCTTTCCATAGCTTTGCAGACCAAGCTAGTCAGGCTTATGGGGTGATAGTTTCCAGGATCCGTTGAGGCACCACCTTTGCAGAAAGGGACCACTGTTGCTGTACGCCACTCTTTGGGTACATATCCTGTGGTAAGGCTGAGACTGAACAGTAGTTTTATGTTTGGGTTTAGCTCTTCTTGGAGTTCATGTAGGATGCAGCCCGGGACACCTTCACATTCAGTGTATCAGGGGACCGCTTGGATGTTTGTCATGAGGAGGATGTTTTTTTGGATCAACCAGTGTTACCACGCAGGTCGGAGAGACTACAAAGCAAGGGGCCGCAATATGGGAAAGTCCAACACCCAAGCCCCAGGAGGAGGGGGAGAAACTATCAGGAGGACATGTGAACAATGACTTTGTGGTTGACTTTGAATTGTGTAATAACATTGATGCATTGTTTATTATGGACAGTAATGTTTTTGGTTTGAACGACAGTATTGATGTGGCAGGCGATATTGAAGTTGTACTTGTGAAAACAACAAAAGCACAAATGTTACACTGTGATGCTAAGGTTGTTGATTATATTGATGCAAGTGGGACACTGAACGCTATATTACATTCAAATGTTGAATTTTCCGATGTAGAACCTTGTAGTTATGCAGCGTTTGGGACATCTGTTGTCATCAATCCAGATGATGAAAACAGTTATGACATTTTTATCCAAGATGATGTTAGATTTAGTGATATTAATAGATATGGAGGTAGTATGGGGTCAGACCCATTTATTTGCAACATTGTGGATACAGTTATGGATATGAAGCATGAGGTTATAAAGGAGAAGGGGTTTACAATCTACAATTACACTGATTTAAACATCGATGAAACTTACTTTGAATTGTTTAGTAAAGGCAACAATTTTGTGCCAAGCTACAACTTGGATATAGCGCAGTTTTAATTAACTTGAAATTGTACATGAGAAAGTTAAACCTTCAACTATATTTCTCTTTGGCTCGACCAGGGGAAATCACACATGATAATAAACAGGAATCTATGGCATTAAAAAGGAAAAGTACGTTTATACCACCTCCCAATGTAGAAATTAATGCTTTTGAACAGTTAGTTGAATATGACTTTAGGAAAATATGTTCTCAGAAATCAAGGAATATAGATAATTTGACCAAGGAAGAAAGAATGGTTTTGAATGAGTTTATTTCATCCAGACAATATAGGTGCATGAGACCGGATAAGGGAGGGGGGATGGTCATCATGCACAATTTAGATTATAGTTGTCAAATGATGAATATATTTTGTGATGAAAACACATATAACAGAGTCTCAACTAACGAGGTCAACAGAGCATATCGGAAGATTGATATGTACCTACTTGATGCATTATATCAAGGGGTGATTAATGAGACAGAATTTGATTATCTTTCAGTAAAATTTCCCAAAATGTCAAGACTATTTGGGATACCCAAGGTACACAAGGGGACGGATCATCTACAATTCTGGCCCATAGTTTCAGCTAAAGGGTCGAAGACTGAACCCCTGGCTGCATATGTTGATCAATATTGTAAAAAAGCATTATTAGATGCAGGGCATATCCTCAAAGACTCATGGCATTGTCTTGAGAGGCTAAGAGAAGTGGATTGTTTGGACATAAATACTTTTGGATTTCTGACCACTGATGTTATAAATCTTTTCTCTGTAATTCCACATGAACAGGGACTTGACTTGTTTTACAATAGTTTATTAGCTAGCCCTAGCTTCGACATAGGGAAATTAGAGTTGTGCCACGATTTGATGGAGCTTATATTAAATAATAATTACATACTATTTGAAGGTGAAATGTACCAACAGCTAACTGAAGTAGCAATGGGGGCTCATTGCGCCCCGGTTTATGCGAATTTGGTTCTTTTGGCATGGGAAAAAGAGAATATTTTTGAATCTAGATTCTGTGACAACATTATATTGTATAACAGGTTTCTTGATGACTTGTTAATATTGTGGAAGGGGGATGAAGAAAGTGTTGAGGAATTTGTTGCATATTTAAATGACAGTACAGATTTCCTCAAATTTACCCATAATTGGAGCACAGATTTTGCCAGTTATTTGGATATTAAAATCTCGAAAAGTGAAATGGAATTAACAAGTACTATATATAGGAAACCAAGTTATTCAAATTCCATGTTACACTTTTGAAGTTGTCATCCAATGCACTAAAGGAAGGGTTTAGTAAAGGGCCAAATGGTCCGTTTATCTAGACTAATTAGTGATGACGAATTATTTAGAAAAGAAATGTACATACTCATAGGAATGTTCCTTGAAAGGGGTTATCCTTTGGCTTTGTTAATTAACATCAAAAGAGAGGTTTATAGGAAGAGAAAAAACAAATATACACCAATTTTAAAAGTTAGGGGAGATATACCATCGACCCTGGACACCAAAAATAAAAACAGTAACACAGGAGAGGGTACTCCAAGGTTTATACTTAAATACAATGACAAGGCACCTGAATTATGTGCAAGTCTTAGGAGCCTATGGGACTATTTCCTGAGTAGGGACACAAAAGCGATTTTGGGTAAGGCCCCTGTTATAGTTTATGGTAGGGGTTATAATTTAAAGGATACATTAGAGAAGACAAATAATGGGTATGTGAGATCTCGTATGGGTAAATGTGGGTGTTGCAAAGGATATAGATACATTGCTGAGGGAACATATCTGAGTGTAGCTGGATTTAAACACACTATTGCCTGTCCTGGGTTATGTAATTGCAGTACTAGGAATTGTGTGTATATTGCTTCCTGTATGTCATGCGAAGCATTTTATGTAGGCATGACCACGAGAAGCCAGAAAGAAAGAATAGGAGAGCATTGTAGTTCTATTAGAAGAAAGGATGAACACAATGCTCTCTATTTACACACAAAAGACTGCAATGAATTTAAGAAGTTTCTATTTTTATAGTTGATAGAGTAAAACCAAATACTAATTGTGACATTAATAACAGTGCTGCATTATGTGAAATGGAGTGGCAGATTAGACTGAATGTCACAAAGTTTCCTGGGCTTAACGAATGTATTTCTCTAAAACCCCAGTTGAAACATAGGGCATATTTCATTTAATTCAAGTGTCATACTACACAGCAATTATAATATTTGTATTATATATACATTTTATGCATCATTTTATGTGTAACACAATTTATGGATTAATTATGTTTTACATATATAATTTTTTAGCAATTTTATAAATATATTCATTTACATATATAATATTTACATATTTTATGTTTTGTACATGTGATTATTGTTTTGGGTTTTGTTTTTTTCATAGTATGGTCAACTGTGAGTATTGTATTAGAATTAATTAAATTGAGGTTATATGGTACACATATATACACATTCTTTTTGGTGTTGCTGATTACCAAACATTAGATCAAAAACAACAAAAAATGAGAAGTTATGTACATACCATAACGTTCCATGTTAGTTGTCTTCTCTCGTCTTCTTTCTTGCTGGATGGGTTCGGAGCCGATCCTCGGCTCCGACTCGGCACTTGCTAAGCTCGAGAACTCATTTTACCAGCTCGAGGCAACCCTATATCCCATGATGCAAGGCGTGACTACCTCAGATCTCGTTTGGTAGCTAGAAGAAAACCCTGCCAAAAAACACTTCTTCCCAAGGAAGAAGATTACTAAATGTAGGAGAAACTAGGCCGATAGCCACTAACAATAATGACTCTTCCTACTGGGAACTCTTGGAAAGAGTGACAACACCCCCAACAAAAGGAAGGTACAACCTTAAGATCAGACCAGGCCAGGGGGAAGGAGGGAGGGACGCAAGAAAGAAGGCAAGAGAAGACAACTAACATGGAAAGTTATGGTATGTACATAACTTCTAAATGTTAAGTTGTCAAACTCGCCTTCATTCTTGCTGGATGGGACCGCGTCCCTAGCACCTCTATCCTGGGTGGCTCAATGGAACAGACTCTTGAGAATTGTGGAACCAAACCTAGCCCTGTCCCTGGAGGCCAAGTCCAATTTGTAATGAGAGACAAAGGTGTGAGGAGTGGCCCAAGTGGCTGCTGCACAAATGGTGTCAATAGGTAGCCTATCCTGAAAGGCTGTGGACAGGCTCCTGGTAGAATGTGCTTTTGGTTTTGAGGACAGTTGCTTGCCTCTAAGATGATAAACATAAGAAATGATAGAAGACGGCCATCTGGATAAGGTCACTTTAGAGACTGGGAGACCC
The DNA here is from genome assembly GCF_019279795.1 of Protopterus annectens. Classification (NCBI taxonomy): domain Eukaryota; kingdom Metazoa; phylum Chordata; order Ceratodontiformes; family Protopteridae; genus Protopterus; species Protopterus annectens. Next base: position 1,248,814,251 of record NC_056745.1, read on the forward strand.
TTTCTGTTCTCTGCATAAGAAAGGAATAGTTGATCAGATTTTCTGAATTGTTTAGTTCTGTCCAAATAATATCTGAGTTGACGATGGACATCCAAGCAATGAAGCTTTTGTTCAGCTTTGTCTGAATAATTAGGGGAAAAAACTGGCAAATCAATAGACTGGTTAAGATTCATCTGGGAAGCAACTTTGGGCAAAAAAGATGGATTAGGTCTTAAAGATACCCTATCTTTGTGAAAAACCAAGTAAGGGGAACGGACACAGAGGGCCTGAAGTTCAGAAACCCTTCTAGCTGAAGTAACAGCCACCAAGAAAATTGTTTTCCAGGAAAGAAACTTTAAGGAGCATGTAGCAGCCGGTTCGAAGGGGGGTAGAATCAAGGATGCCAGCATTAAGTTCAAATCCCATTGCGGAGGAGGATCTCTGATTGGAGGCTTCAGGAGAAATATACCTCTCAGAAAGGCTTTGCAAAGCTTGTGGGACATTATGTTTTGATCCGCTAAACCAACATGAAAATTAGAGATTGTTGCCAATTGGACTTTAACTGTAGAAGAAGAAGACCCTGATTGAAAAATCTCTGCTAAGAAGTCCAAAACTGAATGCACTGGAGCAGTAAAGGGATCTATGTGTTTAGACTTTGCCCAGAAAGAAAAACGTTTCCACTTACTAGCATAAATCTTTCTGGTGGAGGACTTTAGAGAAGGTACTATGATATTCCTAACGGGGTTAGAGATCATAGGAAGCCTGGCTAAGGAAGGAAGTGGAGCAACCAAGCAGTGAGGTTGAGAGAATGAATGGCCCGGTGCGGTTGACCCGACTGGTGGGTCAGAAGATCTGGAACTGGGTCCAGATGCCAAGGCTGTGCCAGGAGATGACGATGCAGGGACGGAAACCAAATTTGTCGAGGCCAGTAAGGGGCAATGAGGATCAACTTGGCTCTCAATACGGTAGCTTTCTGAATAACTTGTGGTATCAGTGGAAATGGAGGAAAGGCATACAGAAGTCCCCGGGGCCAATCCTGGGTTAGAGAGTCTCTCGGGGAATGGCCTGGTAGAGGAAAGAGGGTGAAGAAGTCCGGGCATTTGCTGTTTTGGGGTGTAGCAAAAGGGTCACAGGAAGGGAAGCCCCACTTCTGAAAAATCTCATCCACTACCGATTGCTTGAGAGACCACTCGTGTGGCATGAGAATAGCTCTGCTCAGTCTGTCCGCTAAGAGGTTGGATCTCCCGGGGATATGCGTTGCTATCAGAAACTGATGAGAGGAGATAGCCCATTGCCAAAGTCTGACATCTTCTCGACACAGTGGGTAGGACCTGGTCCCACCCTGCTTGTTGATATACCAGACTACAGACATGTTGTCCGTCTGAACTGCAATAGTCCCTAAGGGAAGAAAGTCGCTGAGGGCTTGCAACATTAAAAGCACCGCTCTCATCTCTAGGACATTTATGTGCAGATGGTATTCTATGGGTTGCCAAGTCCCATGGACCATCCTGCCCTGAAAATGCCCCCCCACCCGATCAGAGAGGCATCCGAAGTGACTGTGGCAACTGGAACTGGGGGAACAAACAGTCGGCCCTGATGGAGCAGAGGAGAAGACGTCCACCAGGTTAGATGACTCTTGCACGACTGCGTGACAAAAATCTCGTGACTCATGGGGAGCTGCTGGAATGACCACTGAGCGAACAACATCCAGTGCAGAAGACGCATGTGGAAGTGGGCTAATGGCAGTAGAACAATGGCTGCAGCCATAAGACCCAGATCCATCAGGACAAATTTGGCTCTGATCTTCTTGCTGAGTAATATGATCCGAACATACTTCTGAATGTCCAGAATTCTTTGTTTTGTGAGTCTGGCTGACATACTGACAGTGTTTAATTCTGCGCCTATAAAGGTAATAGATTGGCAAGGCGACAGAGAAGATTTTTCGAAGTTTATTGAAATCCCCAATTGTTTGCAGGTTTGCAGAGTGTAGTCTCTGGCCTTGAGAAGTTGATGCCTGGTGGTGGCGGAGAGGAGCCAGTCGTCTAGATACGGAAACACCTGGAATCCTTGACATCTCAGATGAGCCGTAACCACTGCCATACATTTGGTAAACACTTTGGGGGCTGTAGTGAGGCCAAAGGGCAGGGCTCTGAATTGAAAATGACTGGACCCCAGCCGAAAGGGGAGAAACCTTCTGGAGCGCCTGTGAATCTTTATATGATAGTACGCATCCTGAAGGTCTATTGAGCACATCCAGTTGTCCTTGCCCAAAAAGGGTAGAATGGACTGAAGCGTGACCATCCGGAACCTTGCCTTCTTGACAAACTTGTTTAGTTTGCTGAGGTCTAAAATTGGTCTCCAATCTCCCGTCCTTTTGGGGACCAAAAAGAATCTTGAGTAGATGCCGGATCCTACTTGGTCTGCTGGCACTATTTGGACGGCTCTTTTTGCTAGGAGCTTTGATACCTCCTGCTTTGCCAATTCCCTTAGACCGGGTGAGACGTCTGGAAGGGATTGATGAGGAACGGGATACTGTACCCTCGGATATGATCGACTGTACCCATTTGTCTTGAGAGAGGGAACGCCAGGCTATTGGGTACAGCGACAATCTTCCCCTGACTGCCTCCAAGGGTGGACAGTCGGGCAACACCTCAGGGATGCTGGAAGGGTTTATCAGGGAGAGGCTCCCTGCTACCCTGATTCTGCGGACCCCCTCTGCCCCTAGGGAGGCACCTATTATTATTATCCCCTTTGCCTCTGGGGATAAACTGACCACGTGTGTCCGGCGTGACTCCTTGAGATTTACGGAACCACATTTTCCCTCCCTTCTGACCCTTTGGATAGGGTCTTGAAGGGGTGGAGAAATGGACTCCTACGGCAGAAAGGGTCTTGCCGTCTTGTTCACATCTGGTCAATGTATCCTTCACCTGAGGTCCGAACAAAGCCGAACCATCAAAGGGGGTATTGGTGAAGGACGCCTTAAAAGGGTCTGCAAAATTACAAAGCCGCATCCAGGCCTGACGCCTAAGTGCCACTCCTGTGCCTGCGGCCCTACTCGCTCCATCGGCTGCATAAGAAATGAGCCGCATGGAGGAGTTAGTCAAAGAATTGAGGATTCCTAGCTGTGAGGCAATCTTTTCCTGAGCCCCAGTCGCCGAAGGATCCTGAACCACTTCACCTAGCTCCTTGAGAATGTCTCTCTGAAGTCTGGTAAAGTGACAAAGGTAGTTCAGAGAACGCATAGTAAAGGTCGCTGAAGAAAACATCCACTTGCCGTACCTATCCATGGTCCTAGAATCCTTGTTAGGAGGATGGACAGGCACAGAAGGATCAGCAAGTTCCTTCTTGGTGGCCGCCGCCACCACCATAGCATCAACAGGGACGCCCTTAGAAAGAAATTGTTTGTCTGAAGGGGCTGTGATGAATTTGGATGGCCTCCTAGGAACTGGTTCCACAGAATCCGGGGCTTCCCACACCTTCTGAGCCACTACTTGCATGAGTGGGTCGAAAGGCGGAGACACCCAGGAGGTGGAGGGTCGAGATCCAAAAGCCTCCAGGTATACCGACTCATCCTCGGAGGGGTCAATGGAAGGCCAGTTCCCCCTCTGCTTAAGGAGTTCCAGGATGTCTGAAAAGGAGACATCCTCAGAGGGGGGCCGTGGGGAGCCCTCCGACTCATCTAAGTTGGTATCTGATGTAGTAGACTCAGGGGAGTCTGTGTGCTTCCTCTTACATGTCCTCTTACGCGGGGGTTCTGCTGCAGGATCAGGAGAAACCTCGGAAGAGAAAGTTCTTCCCAATGGGGAAACCTGGGGTGATGGATCTCTGGGTCCGGGAGCAAGAGAATGGCAAGAGACATCAACAGGCACCGAAGATGGAGGAGCTAAAGGAATAGACCGTTGACCTAGCTCAGGGGCTAGGACACTCCTCATCACCTCGAAGGCTCCTCTCCCAGGGAGGCCAGAAGAATCCCGCTCCGAAGAAACAGGAATCCCCGGCCACACTGAAAAAGAAGGCTCCGAAGCCGATGTCGGTGCCGAGCTCACCAATGCCGAAGCTCCAAGAGGGAGAGCAGGGTCGGACAAGGGTCCAATGCCACTCGCCCCCTCAGAGCCGACAAGGGAGACCCGATGACTGGATCCCTCCAAAGAAGGTCTCATGGAGGAGATCGGAGCCGAAGACGTCGGAGCCAAAAGGGGAAGTATCGACTCCGGCGCACCCATGGTCACCGTTCCGAGAAGCTCCGGCTCCGAACTCTGAAGGAGAGTTGGAGGAGGAAGTTCAGGGGGATGAGAAATAGCAGACGTCTGTTGAGACGGGCTATGGAGCATTTGGGCTAGTGCCTGTGACTTCAACAGTCTGCTTACCACCCTCTCTAAATCGTGGTCTGACAGCCTGGAAGATCTTGAAGATCAGCTCCGATGGCTCCACTCCGACAAAAGAGGAGATCCCGGAGCCGAACAAATCATCTCCAGGGAAGGAGACCGAGATCTCTTCCTGGATGGAGCCATCAGAGCCGACGACCCCTCGGCTCCAGATGGAGCCGAAGACTTATCGGCTCCAATACTGGATAAAGACACGTCGGCTCCGGCCAGAGCCGACAAAGTAATAGGTATTTGTGTATCGGAGCCAGACGGAGCCGACACTACAACCTCCAAAGTGGAAAGATCGGCTCCGGCTGGAGCCGATCTCGACTCCGAAGGAGTCGGAGCCACAGCCGAAGGCTTGAGGACTACAGCCTGGGCCTTAGATGGCTTAGAGGGCTTAACCGACCCAGCCTTGGTCGAAGAACCCTCTGGCTTTAACAAGCCACGAAGAATCAGTTTGTTTCTTTGTTCCTGCAGGACTCTCTGGCTAAAGGAGTGACAAATAGCACAGGAGTCCTGCAGGTGTAAAGGCCCCAGGCAGTACACACAAGAAGTGTGACCGTCTGTCAGAGACATTTTCTGACAGCACGAGTCACACTTCTTGAAGCCTGAGACCTTCACTTCTTTAGACATAATTATGTCCAAAAATACACAGACACACAACAGTCACACAGTTAACCCACAAAAAACACACAACACTAACCTGACAGGAATTAACTGAGAAGGAGGCTTAAGGCCTGAAGAAAGGAAATAAATCCTGACGTAAAAGAAGGGGAATATAGGGTAGGAGATTAGCTATAAGTATAAAAATATACCCAATAAATGACAAATAGGAAGATAAGGGAGAAAAAACCCTGACTAATCTTAAACAAATTGAAGCTTTACCTGAGCTGGTAAAAAAGAGACCTCTTTGCGAAGCGGCAAACGAGATCTGGGGTAGTCACGCCTTGCATCATGGGATATAGGGTTGCCTCGAGCTGGTAAAATGAGTTCTCGAGCTTAGCAAGTGCCGAGTCTCGGCTCCGAACCCATCCAGCAAGAATGAAGGCGAGTTTGACAACTTAACATCTTGGATTAGATGCATCCACTAAACAAAGTATGCATTTAAAATCTATGGTAGATACATTCAAGTGTTAGAAGTGATTAATCCATTAGATTTTAATAACAAGAATCATTGGATAATTGAATAATTGATTTTTGGCACAGATATTAAAGAGATGTGATGCTGGGTGTGTTTATACGACTCTGAAGAAGCCAGTTTTACTGGTGAAAGTGCTCAGTCGGTGTGCTTTGTATTAAATTCTTTCTGCTCCAAGTTCCTGGTCTGTGCCTTATTGCCGTTTCTGCCTACACAGTGGTCGATGGTTTTTGTTTTTATTTTGTACCTACCATAACGTTCCATGTTAGTTGTCTTCTCTCGCCTTCTTTCTTGCTGGATGGGTTCAGAGCCGATCCTCGGCTCCGACTCGGCACTTGCTAAGCTCGAGAGTCACTTTTACCAGCTCGAGGCAGCCCCATATCCCATGATGCAAGGCGGTGATTACCCAGATCTTGTTTGGTATCTAGAGGAAAAACTGCCCATAATCTTCTCACAAAGGAAGAAGAAGAACTAACCTGAGAAGGCTGTAAGGAGAACCCAGGTAATTAAGGTCCAGAGCTAACTGGTGTCCAAGGAAGACAATCTCCCAGAGAAGAAGGAAGTTCAAGGTCTGTCCAGGCTAGGGGGACAGGAGGGAGGGACGCAAGAAAGAAGGTGAGAGAAGACAACTAACATGGAACGTTATGGTAGGTACATAACTTCTAAATGTTAAGTTGTCAATCTCGCCTTCATTCTTGCTGGATGGGACAGCGTCTCTAGCACCTCTATCCTGGGTGGCTCAATGGAACAGACTCTTGAGAACTGTGGAACCAAAACTTGCCCTGTCCCTGGAGGCCAAATCCAATTTGTAATGAGAAACAAAGGTGTGAGGAGTGGCCCAAGTGGCTGCTGCACAAATAGTGTCTAAGGGTAGCCTAGCCTGAAAAGCTGTAGATGTGGCTAGACCTCTGGTAGAATGTGCTTTAGGTTTTGAAATCAGTTGTTTGCCCCTAAGCTGATAAATGTCCAAAATATGGAAGACAGCCATCTGGATAAGGTCACTTTAGAAACAGGGAGACCTTTCTTATTTTCAGCATAAGAAAGAAAAAGCTGATCAGGCTTTCTAAATTGTTTTGTTCTATCCAAGTAATATCTGAGTTGGCGATGAACATCTAGGCAATGCAATCTTTGTTCCGCCCTGTCAGAATGATTGGGGAAAAATACTGGAAGATCAATAGATTGGTTTAAATTTGTTTTAGAAGCAACCTTTGGCAAAAAGGATGGATTGGTTCTCAAGGAAACTCTATCCTTGTGGAAGACCAAGTAAGGGGGACGAACACAGAGAGCATGAAGTTCAGACACTCTCCTAGCCGAGGTAATAGCAACTAGAAAGAGTGTCTTCCAAGAAAGAAATTTTAATGAGCATGTAGCAGCCGGTTCGAAAGGGGGGAGTATCAAGGATGCCAGCACTAAATTTAGATCCCACTGCAGTGGAGGATCCCTAACAGGGGGTTTAAGAAGGACTACCCCTCTGAGAAAGGCTTTACATAGTTTGTGAGACATAACGTTCTGGTCTGCAAATCCGACATGGAAATTCGAGATTGCTGCCAACTGGACTTTAACTGTGGAAGACGAAGAACCGGAGTGAAAAATTTCGGCTAGAAAGTCCAAGACTGACTGAATAGGGGCAGTAAAAGGGTCTATGTTCTTAGACTTTGCCCAAAAGGAGAAACGTTGCCATTTGCTAGAATAAATCCTTCTGGTAGAGGACTTTAAAGAAGCTACTATGATATCTCTAACGGGGTTAGAGATCATAGGAAGCCTGGCTAAAGAAGGAAGTGGAGCAACCAAGCGGTGAGGTTGAGGGAACGAATGGACCAGTGCAGTTGACCCGACTGGTGGGTTAGAAGATCTGGAACTGGGTCCAGATGCCAAGGCTGCACCAAGAGATGGCAATGAAGGAACGGGAACCAAATTTGTCGAGGCCAGTAAGGGGCAATGAGAATCAGCTTGGCTCTCAAGACGGTAGCTTTCTGGAGTACTTGAGGTATTAACGGAAAAGGGGGAAAAGCATAAAGAAGTCCCCGGGGCCAATCCTGGGTTAGAGCATCTCTGGGGGGATGGCCCGGAAGTGGAAAGAGAGAGAAGAAGTCTGGGCATTTGCTGTTTTGGGGTGTAGCAAAAAGGTCGCAGCATGGGCGGACCCACTTCTGAAAATTCTCTTCCACTATAGATTGTTTGAGAGACCACTCGTGAGGCATGAGTATAGCTATGCTCAATCTGTCCGCTATGATGTTGGTTTTCCCGGGGATATGCGTTGCTATCAGAAACCGATGAGAGGAGATCGCCCATTGCCAAAATCTGAGAGCTTCTCGACACAAAGGATAGGACTTGGTCCCGCCCTGTTTGTTGATGTACCATACCACGGACATGTTGTCCGTGTGAACTGCAATTGTCCCTAAGGGAAGAAAGTCGTTGAGGGCTTGCAACATTAAAAGCACTGCTCTCATCTCTAGGACATTTATGTGCAGGTGGTATTCGAACGGTTGCCACATGCCATGGACCATCCTGCCCTGATAATGCCCCCCCACCCAATCAGGGAGGCATCTGAAGTGACCGTGGCTACCGGGGCCGAGGGGACAAATGGTCTGCCCTGATGGACTAGGGGGGAAGAAGTCCACCAGGATAGATGGCTCTTGCAGGTCTGTGTCACAAGAATCTTGTGACGCATGGGTAACTGCTGGAAGGACCATTGGGTAAACAACATCCACTGCAGGAGACGCATGTAAAAACGGGCCAGAGGAAGAAGTGTGATGGCAGCTGCCATAAGGCCTAACACTTTCAGGACCAACCTGGCTTGTACATTTTTGCTGAATAGGATCATCCGAACATGGTTTTGGATATCCAGGATTCTTTGGTTTGTTAGGTTTGCTGACATCCGAGTAGTGTCTAGATCTGCGCCTATAAAGGTAATAGATTGGCAAGGCGATAAGGAAGACTTTTTGAAGTTGACTGAAATCCCTAACTGGCTGCAGAGACGTAGAGTGTAATCCCTGGCCTGGAGAAGTTGATGCCTGGTGGTGTCTGAGAGGAGCCAGTTGTCTAGGTACGGAAACACCTGAAATCCCTGACGTCTCAGGTGAGCCGTGACTGCTGCCATGCATTTGGTGAACACTCTGGGGGCTGTAGTGAGACCAAAGGGCAGGGCTCTGAACTAAAAATGACTGGTGCCCAGCCGAAAGTGGAGAAACCTTCTGGAGCGTCTGTGGATTTTTATGTGATAGTACGCATCTTGAAGGCCTATAGAGCACATCCAGTTGTTTTTGCCCAGAAAGGGCAAAATCGATTGGAGTGTGACCATCCGAAATCTTGCCTTTTTGACAGACTTGTTTAGCCTGTTGAGGTCTAATATTGGTCTCCAGTCTCCTGTCTTTTTGGGGACCAAAAAGAACCTTGAGTAGATTCCGGATTCTAAATGATCTGTTGGAACTGGCTGGATGGCCCTTTTCTCTAGAAGCTTTGAAACCTCTAGCTTTGCAATTTCCCTTAGACCGGGTGGAACATCTGGAAGGGATCCTTTTTGAGGGAAGGGGCTTTTCTCGAAAGGTATTTTGTAACCCTCGGATATGATCGACTGTACCCATTTGTCTTGAGAGAGGGAAAGCCAGGCTTCTGGGTACAGCGACAATCTCCCCCCGACTGCCTCCAAGGGTGGGCAGTCGGGCAACACCTCAGGGATGTTGGAAAGGCTTGTCAGAAAGAGGCTCTCTGCTGCCCTGGTTCTGCGGACCCCCTCTGCCCCTAGGGCGGCGTCTGTTGTTATTACCCCCTCTGCCTCTGGGGGTAAACTGACCACGAGCGTCGGGCGTGACTCCCTGTGATTTTTGGAACCACATTTTCCCTCCCTTCTGACCTTTGGGGTAAGGTCTAGATGGGGTGGAGAAACGGACTCCTACGGCAGAAAGAGTCTTGCCATCTTGCTCGCACCTGGTCAAAGTGTCCTTCACCTGAGGGCCAAACAAAGTTGTCCCATCAAAGGGAGAGTTTGTGAAGGACGCCTTAAAAGGGTCTGCAAAATTGCAAAGCCGCATCCAGGACTGACATCTGAGAGCCACTCCTGTACCTGCGGCTCTACTCACCCCATCGGCTGCATAAGAAATGAGCCGCATGGAGGAGTTAGTTATGGAATTTTGGATTCCCAGCTGAGAGGCAATCTTTTCTTGAGCCTCTGCAGCTGACGGATCCTGTACTACTTCACCCAATTCTTTGAGGATATCTCTTTGAAGTCGGGTGAAGTGACATAAATAATTCAGCGAACGCATAGCAAAGGTCGCTGAAGAAAACATCCGCTTACCATACCTGTCCATGGTCCTAGACTCCTTGTTAGGAGGATGGACTGGTACGGAAGGATCTGCAAGTTCCTTCTTGGTGGCGGCCGCCACCACCATGGCATCAACCGGGACACCTTTAGTGAGAAACTGTTTTTCATTGGGGGCCGTGATAAATTTAGAAGGCCTCCTGGGGACTGGTTCCACTGAATCAGGAGATGCCCACGCCTTTCGAGCTATCACGTCCATGAGGGGGTCGAAAGGCGGAGACACCCAGGAGGTGGAGGGTCGAGATCCAAAAGCCTCCAGGTATACTGATTCATCCTCGGAGGGATTAATGGAGGGCCAGTTCCCCCTCTGTTTCAGGAGTTCAAGGATGTCTGAAAAAGAGACATCCTCAGAGGGGGATCTTGGGGACCCCTCCGACTCATCTAAATCGGTATCTGATGTCGTAGACTCAGGGGAGTCTAAGTGCTTCCTCTTGCAGGTCCTCTTACGCGGGGGTTCCCCTGAAGGATCAGGAGAAACCTCGGAAGAGGAAGTTCTTCCCAATGGGGAAACCTGGGGCGATGGATCTCTGGGTCCGGGAGCAAGAGAGTGGGAAGAGATATCTACAGGCACCGTAGAGGGAGGAGCTAAAGGAACCGACTGCTGACTGAGCTCGGGGGCTAGCACACTCCTCATCACCTCAAAGGCTCCCCTCCCAGGGAGGACCGAGAGCTCCCGCTCTGAAGAAACAGGAATCCCCGGCCCCACCGAAAGGGAAGGCTCCGAAGCAGATGTTGGTGCCGAGCTCACCAAGGCCGAAGCTCCAAGAGGGAGAACGGGGTCGGACAAGGGCCCGATGCCACTCACCCCCTCGGAACTGACCAGGGAAGCCCGACGACCGGATCCCTCCAAGGACGGTCTCAAGGAGGAGATAGGAGTCGAAAGCAGCGGGCCGAAGGGGTGGTATCGGCTCCGAAGCACCAACAGTCACGGTACCAATAATCTCCGGCTCCGAACTCTGAAGGAGAGTAGAAGGAGGAATTTCTGGAGGGTGTGGAACAGTGATCGTCTGATGAGACGGGCTATGGAGCATTTGGGCCAGTGCCTGTGATTTCAGCAGTCTACTCACCACTCTCTCCAAGTCATGGTCTGAGAGTCTGGAAGACCTTGAGGATCGGCTCCGATGGCTCCGCTCCGAAAGTAAAGTAGAGGCCCGAGCCGAGTGGATAGACTCCAGTGAAGGAGATCTAGATCTCTTTCTCGACGGAGCCATAGGAGCCGAAGAACCTTCGGTTCCAGTTGGAGCCGACAGCTTGTCGGCTCTGAGTTGGGTTAGAGATGTGTCGGCTCCAGCCGGAGCCGACACAAGCTTCGAAGCAAGGGTATCGGCTCCAGCCAGAGCCGACAAAGGTACCGAAGCCAGCGTATCGGTGCCGATCGGCGCCGATACTAAAACTTCCTTGAAGGAAGGGTCGGCTCCGGACGGAGCCGATCTCGACTCCGGTGGAGTTGGAACCAAGGCCACAGACTTGGACACTGAAGGCTGGGCCTTGGATGGCTTTGATGGCTTCCCCGAGCCGGACTTAGCCAGGGAGCTCTCAGGCTTGAGAAGACCTCTTAAGATCAGTTTATTTCTACATTCCTGCAGGACTCTCTGGCTGAATGAGTGGCAAATAGCACAGGAGTCCTGCAGGTGTAGGGGTCCCAGGCAATAAATACAAGAAGTGTGACCATCTGTCAGAGACATCTTCTGACAGCACGAGTCACACTTCTTGAAACCTGAGACCCTAGTGTCTTTAGACATGACTGAGTCCTAACACAAACACACACACCACTCAGTCCAAAAATCATACTGACTATACAAAAAACTAAGTACAGTGAATAAAAACACAAACACACCTAAACAAATCCTGACAGGAAACTGTTTGGGAGGGTAAGGCCTAAGGCCTGAAAAACAGAAAATATGGATAAGGGGACGGGAAGCTAACGGGAATAGGGCTAAGTGAATCGGGTAACTAACAAAACTAAGAATATGAAAAATTTAAGGTACTGGGATAGCTAAATTTCTCAGAAAAGAGTAATTAAATTCACTTACCAGGAGCTGGCAAAAAAGGTGACCTCATGAGCGAAGCGGCAAACGAGATCTGGGTAATCACTGCCTTGCATCATGGGATATGGGGCTGCCTCGAGCTGGTAAAAGTGACTCTCGAGCTTAGCAAGTGCCGAGTCGGAGCCGAGGATCGGCTCCAAACCCATCCAGCAAGAATGAAGGCGAGATTGACAACTTAACATCTGTTAGTTGTTGAGCCTCGTCTACCTCTAACTGAAGGGTCTATATTATATGTTCGAAGTTTGAAAACTTTGAATGTTAAATAATCAAATAAGTTTCAAACATCGAACATATAATAAAAAAAAACAAAACAAAAAAACAAAACAGAACTTAGCTAACTAGTGTAGCCAGGGGGCAAGCCCCCTGCATCCCCCACACCCACCACTCTTTAAATATACCAAGTCCAAGACCACACTATAGTGTGGTAAAGGGAAGATTTCTCTTACTGCACTGTAGTGCGGTCTTGTGGTTGGTATATTTAAAGAGCGGGGGTATGGGGGGGTGCAGGAGGGCTGGCTCCCCTGCCTACAGCTGTTAGTGTTGGGTTTGGGTTTTTTTTTAACATATGTTCGAAGTTTTATAACTTTGAATATTTAAATTTGATATTTTAATGTTCAAAGTTATAAAACTTCGAACATATGATATAGACCCGGCATAATTAAGTCTTCCATAAATATTTTCATTTGTACTCTTTCTCAATTTTCACATTTCTCTGCTTTATACAAATTTTCATACAATTTCCAGAATGTCTCTAAAACCTCTACAGGATCTCTGGCTATTTTGCTTGTTATTGGTTCTCTGAGTTTGGCAACAACGTTTTCAACATTCTGCAGCCTAAGTCATTATGCTAAAAATGTTCTGTGCTCTAGAGTTATCAAAAAATAGTTGCTTAACTGCATCCTTTCTAAACTCATACATATTATCCAGATACTCCCTTAGTCTTTCTTTGGCACTCTGCATTTGCTCCTCCTCTTGTTCTGTGAGATTCCCTTTATTCTGCAACAATTTAACCTTTGTCATCCCCTCTAAGTAATTTCTATTACTTCTTTACCATATCTCTTGCTTTTATTTCTACCACATTTTAAACTCCATTTTTATTCTATTCCAGTCACTAAATTCAACTAATGAAGACATTTCTATAATCCCTAATAACTCTCGAATAATTTCCACTACCCATTCTTTAAATTCCTCTCTTTTAACAGGTAGGTGGGAAAGTGCCAGTGTCTTAATTTTACTTCATTAGCCTGCATTTTTATATTATTTTTTATTGGTACATGATTAGAAATAAATACTGTATATCTGTCAAAGCTTTCATGCTCCTGTGAAATATAACTTCTATCTAGTCTAGCCCAGTTATTGTACGTTGAGGAATAATATGTAAATTCTGTCTGAGTTCCTTCTACTGAATTCACATCTTCCATACCAAATATCATCATAACTTTTTTCAGAAATCTACCTTCTTTTTTTATATTGTCCTTTCTAGGTCGCCCTGATACATCCTTATTACTGCAAATGAAATTTCAGTCCCCACTTACAAATAATATTCCCAGTTGAAAGCTGATTATTTCTCCCAAAAATTTCTTAAGCTCCATTATAGCAGTTTTCCATGGAATATAAATACATGCCACTGTAATCCTCCTCCATTCCCAACAGCCACTTACTACCATAAATCTACCATGTTGCCCCCCATCTATCACTACTGGAGCACCTCCAGCAATTAGTATAATTACTCCCCTTTTCCTCTACCACTAATACTCTGCTGAAAATTCATTTGAAATCCTCTCTTTGTCAAATTCACAGGCTCATTTATTTCCATATGTGTCTCTGCAGCACTGCTATTTGCACTCTGCATCTCTTAAAATAATTAAATACTCTTTTCTTTTTATCTATACCTGTAAGGTCATTCACATTCCAGGATAACATGGACAGGATAGCCATCATGATAAAAAGTTATAGTTCCCACCTATTACAAATGACATACTTTTTGAATCTGAATTTCAAGTTTTTGTTTTACATGCATATATCATTGTTTGTCAGACTGCTCTTTTGTGCCATTGTTTCTTCTCTTCATTGAACCTATGTCACATTTTTCAAGACTTTTTGTTTTAATGAAAACCCTCTAATAAAAAACTTAATACAAAACCCTCATTCCCTATTAACTTGGTACAAACACACACAACAATGTACATCTTCAAAACATGAAGTTTAACCCTCCAGAAGGGAATAATTGCCCCAAACTGACAGGTGCACCTCCAGGCATTATCTAACCTAAAAATTAAGGTAATCTGTGCTCCCACTTATACTGACTGCTGTCTGCTCTTTTCTTTAACTCTCTTCTCTTCCCAGATATGATCAATTATATTCCGATCCTTGTCAGAAAGTGTAGGATTGAAATCAACTAAATGTTTACCAGCAATAGGATTAACTAAGGCTATAGCTTCTGGGTCAGGTTTGGGATAGCTGTGTTAAAATGACTGAGAACTTTATACAGTCTGTCTGCCTTTTTAGGGCCAGCAGGAAAATTGCAGCCAATGACATACACATATCTTCCAAAGATCACAGCACTGAAGGAATGGGTGAAGGTTCTAGAAATTTTATCTGTAACAGCTCATTGGTCTCCAATTGAAAACACTGGCACATTCTGGAAACAAAAGAAAGAGAAACTCCTGAAGGGACAGCCAAATACTGTGCTCTCCTCTAAGTCTGAATCAGAAATCTGAGGAGATAACCTGCATCTGTCCCTTCATCTTTCTATCCAGATTCAGAATCTTGAATATTTCCAGGAAAAGAGACACCCCTCTTTCTTTAACTAGAAACCACCTTATAAGAAGGAACAACAGCCTGAATTAGGCTTTGAGCCAGATCTATTAAACTACTTTTGTTGAGAAAATTTTGAGGAGGAGTACACACGTTTAGTTTTCTATTCCTTTTGACAGGAAAATGGAGCCAACAGTGCTTTTAATTGCAACAGGAGCTTCCTCAGAGATGGGCACAACATTCTGACTAAAAGTGAAGATTGTCTCTCTTCTGCTAACTGAGGGAACCCCAACATCTGCAGATGATGTAGCTAATCCCTAGTCCCTAATGGCTGTAGGTGCTACACCAGAGGGATCTAGGACAAAAAATGAGTGGTCTGAAGAACCAGCTTTGATCACAGCAGAGTCAACCACTTGTGGCTGTGGCAAATTGCTAGCCTGCTGTGGTGGCAAAAGTTATTTGCTTGATGTTTTTCTTTTTTTTTTCTTTTCTGTGGCTGGAAGAAGGACCAAACATGGGAATGGAACTTTGTTCCACAGTCAAGCTGAAAATGGCACCTCTTTCCAGGAAAAACAAGAAGCATAAGCCAGTAAATATTTAAAGTTGTTAAAAGTCACATTTGCCAAAAAAACACAGTAAAAAGCATTTTAATCCACTTTGCCAACCTCAAAAAAGTAAAATAAACACAATTTCTCCACATAAAAATGTTTTTACTACTTATTACTTTTACTTTTAAACTACCAGGAAAAAACTGCTCTCCTATTTAAAAGTACAGTAAAGTCTCATGACAGTCTGTTAAAACTCAAACTCCTAGATTAAAAACAAGTTTCCTAAGCATGAAAGTACATTAAATATTTTTCTAAATGTGGAAGGTTTAACCCCAAGGAACACATCTGCCCAGCAAAGAAACACCACAGGCTGACCATTGATCTTCAAAAGCAGCAGAGGAGTGCTCTCTTCAGCATCAGGAAAGCTCTGAAGGGCTTCCCGCTAAATCTTGCATTTTTAGGCAGATCAGCTTGAGCTGCCTAACAGGTTTAGCATATAGTAGGTACCCTGAAGCTTTGGAAGCTTGCTGACTATTATATCCCTGGCAGTATATAATCTATATAGCTAAGGCTACTGCAGCAATGACTAATATGATGAACATCCCACTATAAATATTTTTTATGTATATATGTAGTCTTCCATCTTAGTTAGCTCAAATACAACAGTATGTACTGTCATGCTATAACTTCTGTGATGTACTTGTTTATGTATATACTGAAGCCATTATATCTTTCATCAGCTATTACTGTGTACTCATTCTGCTTTTCTTTCTCTTTCTTGTTGTACCATGCAGCCTGGACTGAGCAGACAATTGGTCATTTCTGATCACTGCTCTATCCCAGTAAACAAACAAGCAAACACACATTCATACATAAACAAATAAATAAACAATTACCGGTGTCTTTTGACTCCCATTAAAATCTGCTACTACAAAAAAATATTGTAAGCTCATGCAGGAAATGCAAGAATAATTAATTATTTCCTAATTTAAATGATAAAATGAAATTAATAATTCTGGAATCTCCCACCAAAACTACCAGTTCTCTTTTCTGGAAATCTCTCCATAGGGCATATTATACTCCATATATCTAAAATGGATGTCCAGTTGGGAGTTTGAGACTATTTAATGCAACCCAACAACTTCAGGAAATTACAAATTACACCCGACATGTAACAGTGAAGTACAAAATCCACTCTTCCACATTAAATGCATGTTTTTTTTCCAGAAAAAAAACACACTGCACCCTTCACATTCCCACTAGTAACTCTGAGACTGTAGTACCTTGGCAAAGGAGGATTCTCTAGATACAGAATTTACTTTCCACGTAACTGTACTTCATTTTTTTGGGAGTTTTCGGTCTTTAAAATATAGGAGAACTGGGAGAAAATATTAAAGACCACAGTATCTGCTGGAGATATAAATAACTTTGACTGGGATTTAAAAAAAAAAAATTGACTGGGATTACGTGTTTTATGAATATAATTACATAATAAACTTTGGAAAGATATTTAAGTATTTATGTGACAATGTTATGTTACATAAACATACAGTATTATTTAATGCTCCAGTTCCAGCATGCATGAAGATTAAGCAATTACCCATCTTTTCTGTATTTACCACTACTAAGAAAATGTATAACTAGAAATAGAAAGAATATATAACTTTTTATATTTAATACAGTTTATCTGCCTAATATATTATGTTTAAATAATAAATCAGTACATTAAAATTAAGATCTAGAGATGAAATTACAAATTATAAATACTGGCTGAAATTTGGTATATGAAAAATGACATGGCTACAATTTAAAAAAATCATATAGTATCAGAAGTATTTAATTATATTAGAATGTTTAGTTTCAGAGCTAGGTACGTTCTCAAAGTGGCACCCCTCAACACAAAGTTGAGGACAAAAAAGCAAAGAAACTGCAACTGTAGCACTCTCTCTGCAACAGTTACTCCTGCATACCTCTCAACCTCTTAGAGCAAGAAATCTGGACAAAGCCATAAATGATGAGGGGACAAGGCACAAAAAACAGGGCACTTTTTAAACACTGCTCTTACAAATTTAGGAAATTGGTAAAATAACAGGTTTTATATTAGCATGAATTTTCTAAAGGATATGAAGCCTGTAACTCAAATGTCTGTCATTATTTTTCTGACTTCAATCCTCAGTGAATTGCCAGAAAACCACAAATTTATGAGAAACAGACCAAAAATATGAGGCAAAAATCTGGATAGTCTGTAAAAATCTGTACAGTTGAGAGGTATGCCCAACTGTCAGCACATTGAGCTCTTAACTGCAGGCACTAATTAAATATTCACATTCACTTAAGAAACAACTGCTTCTTAAATGAATAACAGTCCTGTACTCATTCCCCACTGGTAGCTTACACCTGGGTCAACAACTCCCTTTGTCTTGCCCTATTTACAGTTCTGTTTAGTTTCGGAAAACATACTATTTAGCTACCCTAGTTTATCCTAAACACTGTTGATGCCAACCTTACAGCAGAAGCCTTCATTAATACTATCAAAAAATCTACAAGATATATGCTTTCCATTATTAATTAAACTTTACAGCTGAAGAAGAATGGCTGGTTCAGACCTGAACTAAAATCACTATTCAAACTCAAAGATGAAGCATGGTACAATTAGAAACTTACTTCCAACCCTAAAACTAGAAAACACTTTATCCAACTAAGAAACCTTTTCAAGCATTCCATTAGATATTATAAAACCCAAATGATGGAAAATGATATTGCTTATTCTAAAATAGATTTTTGTTTAAGAGAGCTGTTTTTTTGATGGGAGAATTGTACAAATATTTGTTGGATGAGAAACCTGTTATTCCCACCATCTTGGGGATAGCCAGAGTGCATACGGATCCCAACAATCCCCCGTTAAAGTCTATAGTTTCAGCAAACAGATCTAAAACTTATTCCATAGCAAAGTACATTGATGGAAAAATTTAAAAAGTCTGGTTTGAGTATAATGGCTTGTTAAAGGATTTCTGGGACTTTCTGAAATTTATTGATCAAAATTTTGTTTCTTGAAAATATTATTTTTGTGACAATTGATATTATGGATTTATTTTCTGTTATACTGCATTCAGTTGGCTTAAATTGGTTTGAGGAAGCCCTACCATTGTCAAAGAAATTTCCAGTAAAAGATATTAGAGTTGTTATGGGACTTCTGGAAATTGGGCTTAACAATAATTTTATGATGTTTGAGGGCAAATTTTTTAATCAAGTGCAGGGAGTGGCTATGGGTGCTTGTTATGCCCATAGCTACGCCAATATAGTATTAAGCACATGGGAAAGAAAGTATCTATACAACTCAGAGTAGGAGATGTGTTGGTGCCTCTACAGGAGGTATTTGGATGATGTGTTTTTTTGGATGGCCACTGAGGATAAATTGGAAGAATTTTTACAGTATATTAATAGGACCACAGAATTTCTGAAGTTTACACATAAGATTACTAAAGATGCAGTGGACTATCTGGATGTTACTATACATAAGGATTATCAAAATAGGGTATTTAAATCTAAAATACTCAGAAAAAGTACATTTTCAATTTCCTACCTACACTTCACCAGCTCATATCCATATAAACAAAAAAGAAGCCTAGTAAAGGGGCAATTTATTAGAATATCTCAAATGATGACGGATGATGAGGAATTTCTAAGGGAAGGTGTTAGGCTAAAAAATATGTTTGTAGAAAGGAAATACCCAGGAGACTTGGTGGATGAAGTCCTTAATGAAGTGACAGAAAATAGAAAAAGTAGGTTTCCCCGATATTGGGTAAAGGTGTAAATAATAGGAATATAGTGAGTCAAATACAGGACGATAAGGGTGAAGAAAATAATTTTTCTGGGGCCTTCATTCTTAACTATAATAGTGAAGCTACATTAATTAAAGAAGTTATTTTTAGACATTGGAAGATGTTTGCAGAGTTCTCTGACCTTGATGCAATATTTAAACAGCTGCTGACTTTTACTTAGAGAAGGGACAAAAATATTAAAAATATACTTGAAAATAAACCTCCTATGTGTAAAAATAGTAATAAAATAAATGGCATTTACAAATGTGTTAAGTGTGCATAGTGCCCCACATTAAGAATGCTGATAAAGTCTATTTGGTTAGTAGAGACATGATTATTTCTAGTAAATGCTTTTCTAACTGTAATAGTAAGGGATTAGTACATTTAGCAGAATGTAAAGGCTGTACTGCATTCTATGTGGGGAAAACAGAGAGGCCCCTCAAAAGAAGGATATATGAACATTTATATGATATTAAGAAACTGGACTCAAATAATGTACTATTTAGACATACAAGAAGTTGCAAGGAAGCCTGTTTTGTATTTTTTGTGTTAGAGGAAATAATACAGGACATTAGAGCTGGGGAATGGGAAGTGAGAATGGAATTTAGAGAATTGTATTGGCAGCTAGTTTTGGAAGTATGTAAGGAGCCGGGGCTTAATGCCATATTTCTTTGGCCCCTTTCCTAAAATTAAGGGCCACAAGGCTATAGTTAGTAATGATATGTTACTGTAGCCATGTTTATATGAGATCTAAGTTACACTATATTATATATTCCGCATAAGGCTTTCAAATCTAAAATTCCACAGATGCTACTTTTTTCATTTTATACATTATTTTGTATATTATTTTCAAATTAATTTTTGGTCATATGTTTTACATGTAGATAAAAAATATTTATATTTGGTCACCGGTATTTATTTTCAATCGTCCATCGTGTATATATATATATATATATATATATATATATATATATATATATATATATATATATATATATATATATATATCATACATACATACATTTTTATGTATTAAAGTGGGTTTGAAGCTGTTTTAGGGGCATGTCTCTTTAATTTAATTAATAAGGATAGGTTAATTGTTAATGACTTGAGCATATATAATGGGATGATGGGATTGCTGTATGTTATTTGTCTGATGAATTTCCACATCAAACGAAAAATGCAGTGAAAAAGTGTTTAATATTTTGTATTTGTGGTACTGATTGAATAAAAGTTTTCGTTTGGCTGTTAGTTATGCTGGTGTTTCTGGTGTCCATTACATTTTATCAGAATAAAAACAAGCACAAAGAATATTATATTCCTAAAGCAGCATAAAGTACTCTAATAACTAAGCGAACATGGGAATAGAGAAAGGAGATATTGCCAATAAGGATGACTAATTAGGGGTTTAGAAAAAAGGTAAAAGGGGGCTGGACTTTACTGAAGGAAATTAGCAAAGGACTTGATGTATTAAAGGCAAGTTACAAGAGGGGGAAAGGTAAAAGAGTGGTATGAGGCAGAGCAGAATTTAGACAGCAGGTAAGAGATTGCCATCCCTATCAGGGACTATTATCTAAGTATAGGCAAATATAAAGGGACAGGGGATACTAAATGAAAGACCAGCTCCGTTTTTTAGCGGGACAAAATCCTCTGTGTTAAATAAAAGGATTATTTACATTTATTCTTAGCAAGTTGCTTTTGTTTCAATCCGTTTACCGAATTTTAACCGGAATTTGTGAAGAGGGAATGATAAGTGCTCGCACTGTGTTTGTTTGCCTTTGGTTCATTGGTTTACTATATTTCTTTTAGAAATAAACGTATGTCAATATGGTTTGCAATGCATAATGTTTACAACTAAAATTATGTCAATATAGCTTGTTTTCATTTATATAAATGTATCATTGCCTATATCATATGTGACAATGTAATAAAGATAAGAAAAACACAAAAGGCCAGGCACCAGAAACCTCTGCAGCTGTAAAAAACGAAGAACGGGATACACACAAAGCTGCTGAGAGTAGGCTCCAGAATCCACAATGAACTTGAAAAATACCAGGAAACGAATCTACACACTAGCGCTTTCACAAAATGCTTCTTCAGGTGTAAAACTGATACAAAAAACCACACCTTAAATAGCCAGGTTGAATAATCACATGATGCACTCTAATTAACTTTTAAAAGGGAGACCTTAAAATCAGTTTAAAACATACATATACACTACATATACACTACTAATAAAACATACACCCTGCATAAAGAACAGATATATAACAATATATATATAAGCACATTCTAATGAGCATATACGCATATTTAATAAACAATCTACGATTATTATAAAATAGAAAAATAAAAAATATAAAAAACAAATAAATAAATAAAAGACAGGAATTTTCCTATGTAGAGCTCTTTCACCAAGAACAGGTTTCAAAGGCACCTGTTCATTTAAACCATGACCATAATTGGCTCTAAGCATGACTATCCACCTAGCCTCTACTTCCTCAATTCTAGCTCTAATATCACCCACTCTAACACTCTCATATGTCCTAGAGACAACCATAAACATAAACTTATGTTGTACACCCATATTTTGTACATGCTTAGCTAAAGCATTAGTATTACTCCGTTTACCTATATGGTAATAATGCTCTCTTATTCTATCCTTTAGAGAACGATCTGTCTTGCCAACATAGAAACATCTACAGGCAACACAGTTAGCTAAATAAATCACATGCATAGTTTCACAATCAGCCTGAACCCTGATGTCATACACTCTGCCTGTGTCAGGATGTGCAAAGAAAGGCTCTTTATTAATGTACTTGCACTGCGAGCATTTACCACATGATCTAGTACCAGGTACTGTCGGGGCATACTTTACTTCCTTAACATTACATAACCTTCTTCTTAAATTCTTCTTATTCTTAAAAGTGAACTGAGGTCTGGGGCCTATAATTTCACTTAATTGCGGATCAGTTAACAGAATATCCCAATGTTGGCTAATAATTTCAGTATATCTCATAATATCTCTTGAGTAAGGAATACAAACCTTAATATTATTTGCTCTATTGGTATTGCCACAAGCTGACCTTTTTGAAAAATACAGTTTGGCCCTACTCTCTCTCAATTTAGAGACTTGAGTAGCATTATACTCTACCATCCCATAATCATAACCTCTCTCTGTAAGCTCATTAATGGTCTTATGTTTCTGCTCTTCAAATTCGCTATTCTTTGCACACAATCTAGAAGCCCTATAGAATTGATTCTGGACTACATTTCTAAAGACATAGTCTGGATGCATGCTATCCCTAGATAGCAAACTATTAACGTGACATTCCTTTCTATATTGTCTAGTTGACATCACATTAGAACTGTCCTTTTCCACTATCACGTCCAGAAAATTTATACTAGCATCTGAATAGTTCAAAGTGAACTTCAAAAAGGGGGTGGTACTGTTAATGTACTCAACAAAACTCATTAGTTCTAAAACAGAGCCTCTCCACAAAATAAAAAGGTCATCTACAAACCTTCTATAAAAATAATTAAATCTTTAAAAGGCCCTTCTTCTAAAAATCTGTCTCCCATTTCATCATAACAGCATTCGCATAACTATTCGAACAGGCACTACCCATCGCCACACCATTCTTCTGCCAATAAATCTGATCACTGAATAAAAACACATTATTCAGTAGAACAATAGACATCAAATCAATGTATAAATGAATTTCATTCATACTATATAGATTACTACTCGTCAGTTGTTCTTTCAAAAAAGCAAGCCCTATATCATTGGGTATTACTGTGAATAATGAAACAACATCAAGGGTAACAAACAAATATTCCATATTCAACATGCCACAGTTAGTGCCTTCATACAGATCACGGAGAAAGTCCTCAGTATCTTTAAGAACAAATACTGAATTATCTATTAAGGGCTTCAATTTTTTCTCTAAAAATACCGAAATACATTCCGTACACCATCCCCTTCCTGCAACAATATGACGCATAGGGGGTCTAATCAGATTCTTATGCAGCTTAGGTAAACCTTGTATAATAGGGACGGTATAATGAAATACCCTAAGAAACTTGAAGAGATCCTCTGTCAATAACCCTATTTGCAATAAAGACTCTAATTATTTATTAACCAAAATGACCATTGATTGCATATGAGCTCTGGTTATTTTCTCATAAAAGTCAACATTATTCAACATTTCATACATTAAACAGTCATATGAGCTCTGGTTATTTTCTCATAAAAGTCAACATTATTCAACATTTCATACATTAAACAGTCATATTCCTGTCTATCAAGTAAAACAATCCCCCCACCTTTATCAGCTGGTCTAACTACAAAGTTAACATCATTCTAGAGAGCACACAATGCCTCAAATTCAGCCTTGGATAAATTATGTTTTCTACCACTAAAATTTCTATCTTCATAGACTTTATAGAAATCAGATAAACACATTTGTTCAAAAGCATTAACTAATGGTATAGGTTTAGGAATAAAAGTACTTGGTTTTCTCAGAGAAGTTTCTGAAGTATTAGTGTTATGTTTAAACATATACTTCAGTGTAAGGTTCCTAGTAAACATTTTAAAATCAAAAATTATGTCTGTAATAGACATGTTAGCAGTTGGTATAAACGATAAACCTTTACTTAAAATATTGACTTCCAAAGCAGTTAATTCACGTTTTGTTAAGTTAGTCACTAATGTCTTACTTGTTGAAACGCCTTTTTGATGGTATACACTTTGTTCACTTCTTCCTCGTGCTTCCTCTTGTATCGCGTTGTACTCCTCCCTCTGTCTCTGTGCTGACTGTTCTGCCACTGTGCTCCCTTTCGATTCGATGAACTGTCCCTCATGGGAAGTGGAAAATTCAAATGAAAAAATGGCGCTACTCCATGAGGCTGTGCTGGTATAGCAATAGCTCCGTTGTTATCAGCAGTGGAAGTATTACACTCCGCTTCCCTATGCACTTCAGCCGAAGTAATAATAGTCTTTTTTCTGGCTCCTAAATTAGATGCACTATCATTCTGTGTGCAATCGGAAAGAGGCGCTCCTACTAAGGTGCGTGTAGTTTCTCTTGACTGCTCCTGTTGTTGTATGTCAACGCTTTCACTATCAGTTCATAAATCTACGTCATTGCGTGCTTCATATGAGGCATGAGATTCCTTACTGAAGCTGGAAGGCAAATCGCGAGGCCAGGTGAAAATATTGCCCAATGAGAAATTGCGTCGATCCCTCTGCAATTTATTCAATTTTATCTGTAAAAGTTTACGTTTATATGCACAAATATTACCTAGGGTATCTGTTAATAGTCCAGTCACAGCACTATTGGGATATTTAGTATTAATTTGACCATGTTTCTCTTTAATGGTATCTAAAATTAATACCTCCCTTCTCTTGGCTGCTTGTAAAAGAAGTTTGAGGTAACTTAAACTGGTAGAAATATTCAGTTTCTGCCACTCACTTAGAAGAAGAGAGTCATTTTCTGTTTGCCTCCCTTTTAAAAGTTAATTAGAGTGCATCATGTGATTATTCAACCTGGCTATTTAAGGTGTGGTTTTTTGTATCAGTTTTACACCTGAAGAAGCATTTTGTGAAAGCGTTAGTGTGTTGTAATAAAGCAGTTCTGCATAGATTCGTTTCCTGGTATTTTTCAAGTTCATTGTGGATTCTGGAGCCTACTCTCAGCAGCTTTGTGTGTATCCCGTTCTTCGTTTTTTACAGCTGCAGAGGTTTCTGGTGCCTGGCCTTTTGTGTTTTTCTTATTTGCTTCTACTTGGCTGTTAGCACCAGGAATATGGCCAGTGAAATTGAAGTAATTGAGGAAATTGAACTTGGATATAATCCTATTCCACCATCTGGGACTGTTTGCACTAATGGTATAAGTTTTGATTCTATTATTTCACAAGTGAAAGAACAGAATAATCCACTGTTTGATAAGAATTTAGTAGCAGAAGGCTTGGAAGCAGTGGATGTTGATTTTTTAGCACTTCGTACTGATGTTTTAATGCTGGAGAAGGAGCTATGAAGGCTTGCACGAACTCAATATGAGATTTTTCATTTAGAAGTTTGTTTGGCTGAAAATCTTATACCTCGTGGGTTGAGAGTTTTAAAGATGCCTGCGCAAACAGAAAATGAATTTATAGCTTACTGAACTGTTACAAGCATTTTATGGTCTGAATAGACTGGAATCTTTAGTGTTTGTACTATCTATTAATGAACATTCGTTGTCAGTGACTACTGAACAAACGTGAAACGTAAAACCAAACTGTTTGTGCTTCTAACTACACGTTGACTTCACCATTTATTACGTGGGGTTATTACCAGCAAATTTATTTACTTGTTTATTAAATATGCTTATATGCTCATTAGAATGTGCTTATATATATATTGTTATATATATGTTCTTTATGCAGGGTGTATGTTTTATTAGTAGTGTATATGTAGTGTATATGTATGTTTTAAACTGATTTTAAGGTCTCCCTTTTAAAAGGTAATTAGAGTGCATCATGTGATTATTCAACCTGGCTATTTAATGTGTGTTTTTTTTGTATCAGTTTTACACCTGAAGAAGCATTTTGTGAAAGCGCTAGTGTGTTGTAATAAAGCAGTTCTGCATAGATTCGTTTCCTGGTATTTTTCAAGTTCAATGTAATAAAGATGTTTCTTGTTTAAGAAAAAGGATTAGAACAGACGCTGCTATTAAAAAAGGGATAATTACCACAGTATATAAAATGCTCCATGAGAAGTATAAGAATCAATTTTTGGAGGTTAGAAAAGACTGGCAACAGAGACATGGAAGACAATTTACTAAGGAGCAATGTAAGGAGATTTGTATGGCTCCCAAGTATACAATACCATCCATAAGGTTAAGGATTTTAACTTGTAACAATTTGCAGAAACATTTTTATATCCCAAGCAGAAATCAGAGAATTTTTCCTCAGGTAAACAGAAAATGCTGGAGGGACGACGGGAAGGGGGGGGGCAATTGGAAACATGCTTTTTGGGAGTGTAACCAGTCGACAGATTTTAACAACTCATTACAGAGTACTTTGTCAGAAAGGCATGGGGAGAACATGGCTGTCACTATGCAAACCAGATTCTTTTGAACTGGGATACAGGATCTGAATTGCCTAGACAAGGTAAAGCGTCACTAAGTTTAATGCTATTTGCTGCCAAGAACTAATAACGATCACAACCCTGGACACATTACCTCCCAACTATACACAATTGTATTTCATTAAATTGACAACCCACTACTGCCCCACACTACATTGACTACAAGTGGCTGAAAGTCACTTAATCGAAAAAAAACAAACAATGTTTTTATGCAGGGACATGTTCCCTTGTACTTTCATGTGGGGGGTTGCTCACCACACCACTTGCTAAACTATATATCAACTGCAAAACTGCATAGCAGTGGAAAAAAGGGTGAAATTGCATTCCTCGCTGTGTACTGATCTTCCAAAGCAAATGCCAGCATTTCCAATAAACTGCCACTTCAACAAAATGTTTGGTGTAATGAACGTTCAACAAACCACACTGCACCCATATATATATATATATATATATATATATATATATGTATGTACGTGTGTGTGTGTGTGTGTGTATGTATATATATATATATATATATACTTCTGTACATTCCTACACTATTGTGACTGCTCATTTCCATGTTATATATATTGATTGCTTATCTATGTACTGTATATTCATCATAATTACCTGAACATACTGTATTGCATATACACATTTTTGTTTCTTTACTTAATTTATTTACCTCTCTGGGCTAAGATTGAAAATTGTCTTTTGTGATCAGGCTCTATCACAGTTAAAATTGTTCAAATAAAATAATCTAATCATACTTTTACTCTACCTTCATTACCTTCATACACACACACACACACACATATATATATATATATATATATATATATATATATATATATATATACACATATAACCTGAATTCTCTTTAAGGAAAAATCAAGACGTTAACAGGTGATAAATTAAGAACAGAAACATGGTCTCAAAAGAACATTTTGACATTGTGAAACTGCTACTCCAACAGGCTTGCCAGAATGACAGCAATGCACATTTGCTGAGACAAATCCCTCTTACACTGCTTACACTACTGAAATGTAAACGTTCAGGTACAGTTAGATTTAGCCAAAATATACGAGAATAAAGGATAACTAATTTTTGTACAAGTCATAACACTGAAAAACATACCTCCACATTCTGAAATGTTGCGAGCTCCTAGTGTCCCATGTCCATCATTACTCGGGCAAGGCTCACATGACAGCTGTCCTTCCATATCTTGATATGTTCCAGAAGAGCATGGAATACACTGATTCTGTTCTCCACTATAGTAAGTGCCCACACCACAAGTAACTGAGGAAGAATTATAAAACATAAAAATAATCTTTGACAAAATAAGGTAAATGAACAACCACTTTAACATGTTGTTCCTAGATCCCAGGTTATGAGTCATGCACATAATACCAACAGTTACCTTCAGAAGCTCATCCTTAAAACACCTCCATATTAGTATTACATCTCTAACAAGCCAAAGCTGAATTGTTCTCATAAACTCTGTAAAACCATTCAATGACTGCACAGAGGCTGCTGTACTTACCAGAACAAACCCAGGACTAGACCTAGAAACCAACCATCCTGCTGGCATCCCAAATTAAACTGGATATAAAAGAAAAGGAAACAAATATGGCAAAAATCAGGACTGGTAATTCCCATAAAGACAGAAACTTTCTCATCAAAGTAAATAAGCAACTAAGAGGGCTAATTAGGTCAAGCAAAGCTTACAATGAGACTAAGCTTCCCAGGTGAAAGATAACCAGAAGACCTTCTACAGCTATGTCAGAAACCTCAACAGCAGCACACAGCAATGTGCTGAACTGGTGGTTAACGGTGTCACATTCACTCAGCCTGGCAATATAGCAAACCTGTTAGCAGATAAATTCAGTTTCACTTTACCCCCCCCCTCTCACCCCCCAAACATTCCCACAAAAATACCATCAAACATAACCCCTCCAGCCATAACTAGGGAGAATGCACTTGCTACACTCACGAAAGCCAAGAACACAAGCTCAATGGGCCCCGATAACATCCCAGGATGCTTCCTGAATATGATTTATCAGGATCCTTGGAGTCATTATTTAACTATAGTCTTAAAACACGCTTTGTGCTATGTGAATGGAGGACTGCAACAGTCATCCTCTTCATAAGCAAAGCCTTCAACAGACCCTGCAAACTACAGACCTATTAGTCTGACTAGTCTTATTTGCGAAGCCATGGAAAGAATCATCATGGAAATTAACAAGGACATAGGAGACCTCCAGACACTGGATCCATCCCAGTTTGGCTTTGTCAAAAGAAGGTCATGCTTACTGAATCTGGTGGACTTCTTTAAAAAAGTCACTAAGGCAACAGATAAGGGAAAAATGGTGCATACTGTCTACCTACATCTGGCTAAAGCATTTGATACAATACCTTACTCAGGCATTGTCAACAAACTTATGGAACTAGGTGTAAATCCATTTATAACACACTGGATAGTTAGTTGGCTCACTGATAGGACCCAGGAGGTTAGAATCCAAGAGGCCACCTATAGAAAGAGGTCAGTCACCAGTGAAGTCTCCCAGGACTCTGCTGGGGGCACTCCTCTTTGGCATCTACATCTTGGATGTCAAAACCAACGTCAAAGGCCTTTGGCTGACCAAGTTTGCAGATGATTGCAAACTGGGAGGTGTCACTGAATCCCCTCTAAGATGAGAACACCCTTCAGGAAGGTTTAATACACAAACACTTGGTGCCAAAGCTATGGCTTAAAATTCACTACCAAGAAATGCATTATAGAACCTTTTGGGAAGACTACCTTCCCAGGTAACTATGTCATCAATAAAACACCCTTAAAAGTTGATTTCCTAGTCAGGGGTCTGAGAACTCATGTAGATAGCAAGCTAGACCTTGGCCAGCACGTGTCCAAGGTAGTAAGAAAATCCTTCTATGTTTTTCAACTTATAAGCAAGGGCATGGCATCTAGATCCAGACAGGTCATCATACCAATGTACTTGGCCCTCATCAGACCCATCATAGAGCATAATGCCCCCTTGGGTATGTACCTGACCAGACATATACAGCAACTGGAACATCCACAAAGCTTCCTTGCAAAAAGAATACAGAGAATATACATAATGTGCTACACTGATCACCTCAATGTCCTGTCTCTTTACCTGGTATCATACAGACTTCTGAGAGGTGATCTTTCCCTAGTGTACAGGACATCACTAGACTCTGTTTTTGATGAACCTTCTGCACATCTGCAAAAACAACCAGCATCAGAACTACTAGATTAAAAGACCTAAAGTTTGCTTGCAGCATAAACAGTACATGCTGGAGAGACAGATATGTTTCTCAGAGAATTCCCATTCTATGAACAGCCCCCCCCCCCCCACCACCACCATCCATGTGAAGCACAGTTCCTCCGTATTCCTTTTTAAGTTCAACATGGACCAATGGATGGGTAATTGGAAATTCACCCCAGTCTGGCTCCTATGTCTCTGACAGACAGAGGCAGTTAGTAAATCACCACCTATATAAATCAAACTTGTGGGTCACATTTGGGTTGCACAGCTAGGCTTATAAAGGCCCTAGTGGTCAGTAGCCAAGAATACACCTGTGAACCAATAACAAAAATAACATAATTTTAACCAGCTAAGTGGGTATTTATAGTGTAGATACAGAACATTCTTTATCATAAGAAAACACCTTCTCACTACCAAAATGACATACACTTCAATTTTCTTACAACTGTCTATAGTTACACTGATGTCTCTCACATGATCTCCAGTTGGTAGCAGATCACTATAAGCAGAACAGGGATACTAACAAAAGGCTTTTATTTCCAAGGAACACACCTGAGCACTTTTGTCTTAAAATAGAGACTTCTTCAGAGAGTCAGAAAACTAAACCACTACAATATATACATATACCCAGAAGCAATATGCCAGTCAAAGAATAAAATTAATCAACTACCATGGTAACACTAAAACACTAAAACACTAATCAAACTGTACTTAACACTAAACTAAGACATAGTGCTGAACATAATAATGAGGCATAAATAAACAAGGATAAAAATGGTCAAAACACAAGTATAATAAAAAATGGGGACCACCGCCTTGTAATGAAATAATAAGATATAATATATACATAATTAAACCTCAGCAGCTCTAATCTTTAATATACTACAAATGGAAATACTATCATTAATGCAAGGCAAAAGAGTAGCATTAAGCCTCAGTTGTCAGCATAATTCTTTTTAATACAAGGCAATATCTAAATCCCCACTTAAAGGTGTCAGAAAAACCATATCAATGGCAAAAAAGGAGAATTTTTTAAAATTAGAACACACCTGGGAATGGGAGGCCACAGTGGTGCAGCGGTTAGCATTGCTGCCTCACAGCAAGAGGTTCTCCAGTTCGTTTCTTGGCTAGGGTGCCTTCTGTGTGGAGTCTGCATGTCCTCCCTGTGGTTGCGTGGGTTTCCTCCGGGTGCTCCAGTTTCCTCCCACATCCCAAAGACATGCAGTAGGCGGATTGGACACTCTAAATTGGCCCTAGGTGTTAGTGTGTGCATGTGTGTGCCTTCTGTGGAAGGTTGGGTGCCGGGCTGGCAACTCGACACTGTAAAACTCCACTGCCAATCATGAGTGGACAGATGCTCCGCTGTGGCGACCCCTGACTGGGAAAAGCTGAAAGAAGAAGAAGAACACACCTGGGAATGACAAAACAAGGCATTAATCATCATTTTCTTACTAATATCATAACGATGCTCACTAATCCTGTCCCTCAACCTCCTCTTTGTTTTACCAACATAAAAGGCCTCACACAAAGAGCATAAAGCTAAATAAGCTAAGTGTGTGGTAAGACAATTCACCTTCCCTGGACAGGGAATCGAACGACCATACTGATGGACAACAGCATATGGACAAGTATGAATAAATAAGCCTTACAACATCCACATTTCTGCATTAAACTATGACTCCACGTAGCTCTACACATTCCTGATTCAAAAATACCCTTCAAATTTCTCCCTTTAGAATATGTAATAATGGGAAAATCTCCCAGTTCTTTTTTCAACTCCTCATTGAATACTAAATTTCTGACACCACTAACATACAAATGTGTTGTATTCTAAAAGGAATAACTAAGGAAAATACTATCAGTGGAACAAGGAATATTACATGTAACAACACGGGTATCAGAAATAGAATTGGGACTAATGCCCCTCGACCTTCTTAAGATGGGTGGAAAATGATCAGTCCTATGTCACATAACCTCATCTTTTAAATTGTTTGGAAAATGAATAGGGTAACCTCTATCCAAAAATAGACAAACCAAATGGTGTACTTCTTCAAAAAAATATACTGCCGTCGTACTGGAGCTTTGTTTTAACTAACAATCTTCTTAAGTCTGAAGGAGAATACTTTCACCAGGTTTCAGGTGTAGCCATGGGGGCCACATGTGCTCTCTTTTATGTCAATATTGTGCTTGTGATGTGGGAGAAGGCCATTGTTTTTACTCCTGCTTTTTGACCCTTGCACATGGCTACTATAGATTCCTGGATGATGTGTTGATTTTGTGGAAAGGTACTAGGGAACAATGGGAGCATTTGTATAATTTATTATGTACCTCTATAAACATTTTGAGGTTTGCATACACTACTAACCCTAATTCTATTATTTTTTTAGTTTTAACACTTGGGAAAGACGCTTCCAATTGTTGCTTTACCGGCACTATTTTTAGAAAAGAAACATTTACCAACATCTATTTGCATTTTGATAGTTGCCATCCCCATTTCCAAAAAAGATTGGTGGTAAAAGGTCAAATGGTGAGACTGTCGAGGCTTATTTCCAACAACAGAGCATTTTTTTGAAGAATTACACCATTTGATTTGTCTATTTTTTCGACAGAGGTTACCCTATTCATTTTCTAAACAATTTGAAAGACGAGGTTGTGCGACACAGGTCTGATCATTTTTCACCCATCTTAAGAAGGTTGAGGGACATCATTCCCAGTTTTATTTTTGAAACCCGTGTTGTTACGCATAACATTCCTTGTTCCACTGATCGTACAGTTTCCTTAGTTATTCCTCTTAGTAATACAACACATTTGTATGTTGGTGTTGTCAGAAAATTCTGGAATTTAGTATTCAAAAAGGAGTTAAAAAAAGAACCGGGAGATTTTCCCATTATTACTTATTCTAAAGGGAGAAATTTGAAGGGTATTTTTACTTTATTCATTGATTTATTTTACATTTGTTTACCAGGAAAGTCCAACTGGCATAAGACCAATTTTCAGCAGAGGTCCAGGGAGAAAAGCTCCACATACAGAGATTACACAAAAAGTTATACAAGAAATTATACAAAAAAGTATATACAAGACACACAGTACACCAGAAGTTACATTATATGGTATTATAGCTGACATCTGTATTATACAATCATCTGATATAATTCATTGTTGTAGTGTAGACATTGTAGTTTCTCAAAGTCAGCTAAGGAAGAGATTGTAGGGGTGAAACTGGATAATAAAAGATGAGGTTGGAGATTATCTAGACATGAGAGAGGGCATAGATTATGACGTGGTCAGGGAAGAAGAAAAAGTATGACCAGAAGCTATTAAAACTACTTAGCCTGGAGTTGTACAGGAACAGAGTCAGGTGTCATTAAGATAATTTTTAAGAATCTTTTTGAATTGGTTGGTATTTGTGTTGATTCTGATGCTGTGAGGTAGTGAATTCCACCGTGTTGCTACTTGCTACATGATAAGAAAATAGCGAGTCCCCTACCATATTAGTGGATTTGGACACTTGTAGTAGAGATTTATTTGTTGAGCGAAGACTTCTATTTGTGGTATGGGGCTGCAGAATATTTAGAATGGCAGGGCTTTTTTCAGGTTGATATACTAGTTTGTGTGCTAAGGCTAATTGTTTATAGGACAGATGCGAGAGTTCTAATCAGGGGAGTATTTTTAAGGAGTGACAGTGGTAGGTATGATGTGGGCAGTCAGTTGCAAATTTAGCTATTTTATTGTACCATGTTCTAAGTTTAATTAAATCTGTCTTTTTAAGGTTGGTGAGAATTGGGGAAGCATACAGAAGTGTTGATAGAAGATGGGTTCTAGCAATGGCGACCCTAGAGGTGTTAGATAACTTTTATTTCTGTAAAGAGTACCCATTTTTTGTGAACTTACTTAATTATTTATTCTATATGTAGGTCAAATCTTAGGTTATCTATTATTACACCTAGTAGTTTTGTTTGTGAATCAGCATTAATTTTAGTATTATTTCTAGCTGTAATGTAGAAGGTGCTGGGGGGGGTCTTGTGGGTTGGAAGATCATGAGTTTTGTTTTACTGGGGATGAGTATGAGCTGATGGTCAGAGAGTCATAGCCGGTATTGGAGAATGATTTGGGGGTTATATCATGGAGGTGTTGCAGGTTATTAGCGGCACATATAAGTGTTGTGTTATCTGCATATTGGATAGTTGAAGCCAATGGGGTAGCACTATGGAGGTTGTTTGCAAAAATAGTGAAGAGTAACAGCCCAAAAACAGAGCACTGAGGTACTCCTAGTGTGATGGGAAGAGGGGGGATAGGACATTAAGCCATTTTACAGATTGTTGACGGTCCTATAGATAGCTTCAGAACCACTGAAGTGCAGAGGGGCTGAGGTTCAATTTGGAGAGTGTATTTAATAGTTTGGGGTGGGTGACCACATCAAAGGCCTTGACATGTCTAGAAAAACGGAACAGACTATTTTACCATTGTTTCTGAGATGGTTGATGGTACTGATGAAACTGAGGAGTGCAGTTCTGCTACTATGATGGGGCCTAAAACCATGTTGACATGTTACTAACATGTTGTTGAAGGTAAGATAATGAATCAGTTGGGAGTGGATACATCTTTCGAGGAGTTTAGATAGTGGAGAGAGAATAGCGACTGGCTTGTAGTTGGTCAGCTCTGTGCAATTTTCACCTTTGTGTAAGGCAATAATGTGTGCGATTTTCCATATTGCTGGGATATGTTGTTCTGCTATGGACCTATTAATATAAGGATCAACACTGGGTAAGATGAGGCTTCAGCTGCTAGTTTTAAATATTTGACTGGTAACTTGTCAGCTGTTATTGAAGAGGGTTTAAGCTTTTTCAGTAGTTTCTTAATGGTAGCTGTGGGAACAGGCTAAAAAGAGAAGGAGTTGGGAGTTAATATTGCGAGGTCTGGAGGCTAGTGATAGTTCCATGGAATTACTTTTAATGAGAGCTAGTACACTTTCAGTGAAGTACTTATTAAATTGTTCTGCAACAGTGGTAGGAGAGCGTAGTAAGTTGGGGGAAAGGGTAGTGGAATGTCATGGGTGGAAAATGGTATTAATGGTATTCCAAAATTGGGGGGGGGGGTTATGGTGGTGTTTTTGTTGCAGGTTATAGTATAAGTTCTTTTTATCTAGGTTGATTTGGTGTTTAGCCTTGTTTCTAATTTGCTGGAATGCGATGCAGTTGATTTGGGTTTTACAGGTGAGCCATGTTTTCCAAGCTTTATCTCTTTTCCTAAGGAGCATTCTGGTATCATTAGTTAGCCATGGTGTGTATGTTGTTTTAATATGAATTGACCTGGGGGGTGCAATTTGTTTAGAATTTCAAGGAAGGTACTACTGAAATAATCCACTGCAACATCAAGTGGTAGGTTTTTTAGTAGAGACCAGTTACATTTTTTAGGGTATTGATTAGGTCTTGGGGGTCAAAGTTTTTTTTTTTACTGTGGATTTCATGGAAGGTGGTGAGCTTGACAGTACTGATGTTTTTTTCTCAATAGATAGGTTGGTATATGGTCACTAAGGTTGTCAGGTAAGCAGCCACTAATTTGATAATGCTGAGGTTTGTTGGTTAGTGTCCAATCCAGTGTAGATTGATGGTTGGAGTTTTTATCTATCCGTGTAGGAGCTTGAATGAGTTGTGTGAAGCCATAAAGGTTGATGTGATTGCTAGGGTTATCCAGTCTATATTAAAGTTACCCATAATGACAGTTTCTCGGGCTATGGAATTTCATATAGACTGGATGATTTGCTCTATAGTGGAGATGCTAATTCTACGTGGGACATAGCTATAATGGATATGAATATGTTTTGGCTAAGTTGAGGTTTAGTAGGTAGTATTTCTATGTTTTCAAGGTTATCTATGGTTAGGCTTTGTGGAAAAAGTGCAAGACTACTTTTAAAAAGATGACTACCCCTCTACCTCTTTTTATCTTCCTGTTGTAACCAGGTGGTGTAATTTCATTGTGAGCAATGTGTGCTTCTAACCAGGTTTCCGTTAAAACAGCAATATCAGGGTTATAATGGGATAGGGTGGCGTGTAATTCTTGAACACTATGCTTTGCAGGTTTAGATTTAGGATTAGTATTTTGAAGCCATTTTGTGAGACACTGGTTACATCTTGTATTTGAGGGGGTGGTGAGGAGGTATTCTGGGGGCCTGGATTTGGGTGAATGTCTCCACGTCTAATAAGTTTGGCAGCTATGGTGGATGAATGTTGATATATGCTTATGAAACTTAAAAAGGGTATTTTTTGGGTTTGGTTTAATATGGTGTAGTCTGTATGAGGTGTGATGGAGTTCTGTCATATTTAAGATGAATGGAGATATTAAGATGGAGTAGTCAATTAGGTGTGGAGAAATGGTAGATGTAGTTTTGTGAAAAGTGTGAGAGGAGACTATTTGTGAATG
Source organism: Protopterus annectens (assembly GCF_019279795.1). NCBI lineage: Eukaryota > Metazoa > Chordata > Ceratodontiformes > Protopteridae > Protopterus > Protopterus annectens. Next base: position 1,248,850,042 of record NC_056745.1, read on the forward strand.
CTAGTTTATTAAGTAAGCAGCAGTTGTTAGCAGAGCTAGTAATATACAATGTACTGATAGTGTTTTGTAATGGTAAAAAGGGTAGGAATTGGTTAAAGGTTAATATATGTGCGGTAATGGATGGGTGTTGTTAAGGTTAGTGTAGAAATGTGAGCTACGTTATAACTGAAAATTGTATAAATGGTGACTGGTAGATACGTGTGAGTGGGAGTGATTAGATTTAGAATAATTTCTAATGATTTGAGGGTGGAAGGGAATGGGGGCATGGGTAGAGCTATATGGAGACGTAGTATAATGCAGAAATGTGGATGTTGAAAGGCTTGTTTATTCATACTGGACCATATGCTGTTGTCCATAACTATGATCGTTCGATTCCCTGTCCAGGGAAGGTGAACTATAATATCACGCACTTAGTTTATTTAGTTTTATGCTCATCGTGCGAGGCCTTTTATGTTGGTAAAATGAAGAGGAGGTTGAGGGACAGGATTAATGGGCATCTTTATGATATAGTTAAGAAAAAGACAACTAATGCCTTGTTTCGTCACTCCCAGGTGTCTTCTAATTTTAAAAAATTTACCTTTTCTGCCATCGATACAGTTTTTGCGACACCTTTAAGTGGGGATTTGGATGTTACCTTGTATTACAAAGAATTATGTTGGCAACTGAAACTTAATGCTACTCTTTTGCCTGGTATTACTGATAGTATTTCCATTTCTGTTATATTAAAGACTAGAGCTGCTAAGGTTTAATTATTTATATCTTATTTTATCTTATTACAAGGCAATGGTCCCTAGTTTTTATTATACTTGATTATGTCTTTATTAATGCTTTGGCCAGTTTTATCATTGTTTATTTATGCCTCATTATTATGTTCAACACTATGTCTTAAGTTAGTTTACTGTTAAAGCAGTTTGATTAGTGTTTTATTGTTACCATGGTAGTTGACTAATTGTATTCTTTGACTGGCACATTAGTTCTGGGTGTGTTTGTGTATATACTGTAGTAGTTTTAGTTTTCTGACACTCGGAAGAAGTCTTTATTTTAACACAAAAGCACTCAGGTGTTTTCCTTGGAAATAAAAGCCTTTTGTTCATGTTCTTTGGTGACTTTTATTTTTATTTTATTTTCATTTGTATTTGCGTTAAAACAGGGATACTCCCTCATGCTGGAATTGAAACGTACTATACAACATACCTGATGTTAAATTATATGCAGTTCACTGATGCCTAATTATATAAGCAATCCAAAAAACCCTGCAGATTTTCCTGATCAGTAAAATTAGTTAGTTTAGTTCCGATCTTGGGGTCACTGATGAACTTACCAACTCATATGCGCTAACTAACAAGAAAGTGGATATGAATATATTTAAAAATATTTCCAAAACAGATGCTGTGGTGATGCTATGTGTTTAGTGTTAGAACGTTGTTGTTTGTATTTATTTATTTTTTTCTATGCAATTACTTTACTTTTGTAATCCCAGGTCATGACTGAAAACAAGAAAAGCACACACAGATAACTGATTGTGTGTGTGTGTGTGTGTGTGTGTGTGTGTGTGTGTGTGTGTGTGTGTGTGTGTGTGTGTGTGAGATTGCTTACATATGCACAAAGATATATGGGTGCATGATCGATGTCTTAATGTCGAATGCACTCAGAACGACACATTCTGTGCACGCTCTGGGAATTACTACAGAGTGGAGTAAACCAATGGCAACTGTTTTTGCAGGTGTGCAAGCCTCCTTGCACCCCCTGCTAATTATATATACTAACTCCAAGATCACACAATCCTCTGGGAAAGGAAATAGTCACCTATTTGGGGAATGCTGATCTTGCACACCTGTCAAACCCTTGTTTGTGTCAACCATCTAGAGTGTATCAGGACACTGTATGTTCAATCCAGTGAGCATCACACATATATACATACACGTGCACACACACACACACACACATATATATATATATATATATATATATATATATATATATATATATATATATATATATTTGCAACTGCAGTAATTTCCTTTCCTTTTACTCCATGACTGTGTGACTGTGGAGTTAAAATATTTAAGTAAGGCAGAATTGAGGAATACAGCCCTCCATATGAGGGTTAAGAGGATTTGTCCCACTACAAAAAAATATCTCTTTTTTAAATATTTCCCTTTGGGTGCTTTTGACTGTATGATGTTTCAATTATTTGGAATTCAACTAAATAGCATTTCAAGTAGATTGGGCTTCAAACCACATGGATTCAGTAAAGTACAGTCGTGTACATTTACCATAAATGTAGATGTTCGAGGGTATTCACTGTTGCAGTCATTACATTTGGGTAATCTGCTGGCAGATTGCCCTCAGTCGGCCTGAATAACAAAGTCTTGGGTCCTGCGTCGGTTGCGGTCTCCTCTTCCATGACGTCAGGTTGTCAGGGGTATAAAACATGCAGCCGACGCTATTTTATTCAGTTTTTCTTGCCCCATTTGTCAGGTACCCCCCCAAATGGGGAGCAAATATATATATATATATATATATATATATATATATATATATATATATATATATACATATATAAACAGTAAGTATATATAAATGCAATAATATACTGATAAACCACACAATCCGTTCCAATAATACTCCACAAAGCACCAACACGACACCAATCCAATAATGTAAGAACAAGGATAATTTAATGGTTTTACAAATAACGGTTGAGCGCTTTCATCTTACAAAAGACTTCATCCGAACAACTCATACATATTATCTGTTCCCTTATCAATACAAAAAAGTCATCACCTGACCCACATTGGTTAAAATTTAAAGTGCTAGTGCTATTTCCAAGTTCCTTCCTGTAAACTAAACATACATTCATAAAAAACTAACCCAACTACATATAATAATTGTTGAAAATTAAAAAACATGTTAAACAGTGTTATAACACTGTTGAAATATCATGTTACAAAAATACACATTTAGAGTGCTATTAAAAACACTAATGGTGTGCATAACATAACTTCAGTATGAATGTACCTCAACCCTAAGTAGCCAAAGCTATAACATGGTTAGAACACTAACTTATGTTATCTAAAATGGGTTTAATCGATATATGTTCATTAATTCCGGGGTACACAGATGCATTTAGTTTAATTTGCCACCTGACTTCCTTATCACTAACCATCTTTTTTATATCCCCCCCCCTCACATTACACTTGACCACTTCTAAAATACCAAATTTAAAACCTGAACAGTCCTTGTTATCATTTAAATGTTTCCATAAGGCATTATTACTATCGTGCTTCTTGATACTGTATAGGTGGTCATAAATCCTATTACGTAAACAACGGACAGTCTTCCCTACATAAAAGCAGGGACATTGTGTGCATGTGGCCAAATACACTAAATTTTTAGACCTACAATTACCCTTCTGGTAAAAAATTCTCGTTTTATTATAATTTCACAAAATAATATCCTGAACCTCCATAATGTGTTGACACTGTTGACATGTGCCACACTTGGTGGTACCACCACTACCACATTTGTCAGATTTCCTATTGTTTTTCCTCTCCAACAAAAATTTCATGTTGGTCCCCTTTCTAAAGACAAAATGTGGCTCTTTCCCCACTATATTATAAACTCTATTATCAGCCTTTAGTACATTCCAATTACGATGAATTATACGCTTGATGTCTCCACTATAGGAATCATGTTGGAGAACACAAACCTTACCAAACTTCCTTAACACACGCTCTTCATTGGTTATATTTAAATCCTGTGTTGCTGCTTTTTCCAAACCCACTCCCAATAAGGGCTTGTACTTAATACCCCATTGTTGCCTGACATACTGAGTAACATCCAATATCATATCCGTAGGGTATCCTCTTTCAGCAAAAAAAGAACCAATTTTTGTCAACTCACTGTCCAGGTCCTCAACATCTGACGTCATCCATGCTGCACGGATACATTGCCCCTTAATGATGTTCCTTTTTTGGGCCCAGGGATGATTACTTGAAAAGTGTAAATAGGAATTACTAAACATATTCTTCCTATAAATATTGGACTTGAATTTCCCTTCTTGCAAAGTAATTTGAACATCTAAATAGGAAATTGTTTCCTTGTCCATATTAATGGTAAATTTAAAATGTTCACTACGGGAATTTAAATAACCATAAAATTTTTCCAAATAATTTTGGTTCCCCTTCCATATGAAAAAAAATATCATCTAAAAAACGAAAATAACAGGAAATATGACTAAACCAGTGAGTTTGAAAAATATGCTCCTTTTCCCAATCAAAAACTACCAAGTTGGCGTATATGGGGGCACAAGCGGCCCCCATTGCAACACCCTTGGATTGTTTATAATACTCTCCATCATACCAGATGTAATTGTGAGCCAACACCATCTCCATAAAATCCATAACCAATAATGTCTTGTCCCATGACAATAATCCAGACCAAGATATACTCTCTTGGAACCTATCCATGCCCTCCTCTTTGGGAATGTTGGAAAAAAGGTCTATAACATCCATAGTTACTAACCATTCTGCCCCTTCGGCCAGCTTGGGTTGCAATCTTCCCAAGAAATCCCAAGAATCCAACACCAAATGCGGAATTTTCCTAATAATGGGTTTTAACCATTTATCAATGACCTTACCAAAAGGAAAGGTCTTGGAATGGCTCCCAGAGATAATTGGCCTGAATGGGGGATCACAGATATCCTTATGGACTTTGGGAATGCCCACAATTGTACTAATAATGGGTTGCTCAACTTTCAAAAATTGGTATAAATTGAAATCTATTCTACCTTCCAATAGTAGGTCTTCCAAGTAAAGGTCCACTTTGTGGTGCCCTATATTAACTTCATTCACAGAGGAAACCCCATATTTACCGGAACTAAGTAAAATACTTTTGATCTTGTTACTATAATCCTGAGAGGGGTAGGGGACCACCCCACCCCCCTTGTCCAGTTTCATGATTCTAATATCGGGGTCCCCCTGTAGATTCCTCAAGACTCTTTCTTCCTCCTTGGTTAAATTAAACCTTATATCATACTTCTTCTTTTTACTATATCGATATATATCCCCTATAACCAGTTTCTCGAAAGTGTCAAGGAGATTTTTCAGGGGCGGAGTATATGTACTTTTGGTTTTGAATTCCTTGATTTCTTTAATCTGAGTTCCTTCAAACCTTACTCCTAAATTGAGTTTTCTAATGTATTTCTTAACATCCACAACACTGTCAACTACATTGAACCTTCCACACGGTATAAATTTCATGCCCTTAGAAAAAAGGGTAAAATGTTCCTTTTTGAGAATCACATCAGTGTAGTTGTAGATGTAAAAATTGTCGTAAGAACTAGTGACGTCATTGACCTTAATAATCTCTAGTTCTTTCTGTTTGTGGACAACATGATGGAAGGGGATTATCTCGTCGCCCTTCCCCCCCCCGTAGGTCCCCCCCTTCGTTGTAATAACTCCTCTCATTTTCTTCCCATTCCTGCTCTCTCTCTAAAAAATTAGTCAAATTATTATATGTAGTTGGGTTAGTTTTTTATGAATGTATGTTTAGTTTACAGGAAGGAACTTGGAAATAGCACTAGCACTTTAAATTTTAACCAATGTGCATCAGGTGATGACTTTTTTGTATTTATAAGGGAAGAGATAATATGTATGAGTTGTTCTGATCAAGTCTTTTGTAAGATGAAAGCGCTCAACCGTTATTTGTAAAACCATTAAATTATCCTTGTTCTTACATTACTGGATTGGTGTCGTGCTGGTGCTTTGTGGAGTATTATTGGAATGGATTCTGTGGTTTATCAGTATATATAAATGCACTTTTAGCAACATAAACTTTACCTTCACTTAAAAGCAAATACACCACAAAGGCTTTTGTGTATAGTGAAGGAAAGAAAAGGTATAGAAAGGGGGATGACGGGTGGGTAACCCGGACTGCAACAGTGAATACACTCGAACATCTACATTTATGGGAAGTGTACACAACTGTACTATGTTCTTCATGTTTCACTGTTGCAGTCATTACATTTGGGTAGAATCCCAAAGCTATGGATGGGAGGATGGAAATAAACAGCATTAGGAGTGGCTATAAGGCCTGCAGAACTGTAGTGGCAAAGCCTGCCCTGGATTTGGAGAAGAGAGGTAAATGATAATGCTTTGTGAAGGTATGAACAGAGCTCCAAGTAGCAGCTTCTAGAATGTTGCTAGTTGGAACCCCTCTGAGAAAAGCTGCTGAAGTAGGGGCAGTCCTGGTGGAATGTGATCTGATCCCCTTGGGCACAGGTTTACCATGGTGCAAGTAGCAGAAACGAATGCAGTGGCTTATCCACTTAGAAATAGTTTGCTTTGATATAGCCTTCCCCTCTGACCCTGCAGCAAATGCTACCAGTAGTTTCTCAGACTTTCTTAGAGATTTGGTCCTGTTTAAGCAGAATCTTAGTTGTCTCTGTACATTCAATGAATGCAAATCTGCTCCCCCTTGTTCTGCGGATTTGGGTAAAATGTTGGCAGGTGAATGGTCTGGTTAAGAGCCAGACTGGATACCACCTTAGGCATAAAAGAAGGATTGGTCCTGAGGGACACCCTGCCCGGGTAAAATATAATAAAAGGCTCCACTGCCATGAGAGCCTGTAGTTCTGAAACCCTTCTTGTTGAAGTGACTGCCAAGAGAAAAGCTGTTTTCCAAGATAGAAATTTTATATCCGGAGTAGCTGCTGGTTCAAAAAGAGGCAGTGTGAGTTTTTCCAGCACAAAATTGAGGTCCCATGCAGGAGTTGGTGATCTTCTAGGAGGGTTTACATTTTTGACCCCTCTAAGATACTGTTTAAGCAGAGGATGAGAAAAGAGGGGAGGCTCTGTGTTGTAATGAGCCGAGATGGCAGAGGCATGGATTTTTATTAAAGAAAAAGATAGGCCATTGTCAAGCATCTCAGTCAAATATTGTAAAATCTGAGGAATACTGGGCTTTGCTGTCTCTGTTCCTTGTGTTTGGTTCCAAGCACAGAATTTCTTCCATTTATCAGCATAAGATTTTCTAGTACTAGGCCTTCTGGCTTCCAAAATGACATCCATCACAGATTTACTGAGAGGTGTTGTTTGAATAATTAGTTGATCAGCCATGCTGCAAGAATCAGAGTTTGGAGATGAGTGTGCAGAATTTGATAGTTCTGCTGAGATAGTAGATGAGTGATTTGAGCCAAGTACCTTGGAGGAAGGTGACACATATTCCTTAGAAGTGGGTACCAGTGCTGGCGAGGCCAGTCCGGAGCAACTAGGATTATTTTTGACATTGGAGAGTAGAGGCAGAGGGGGAAAGGTAAAGACTGATAGGTTTTTCCAGCTGACGGACAGGGCATCCACTTTCCATGCTTTTTTGTGATGAGTTCTTGTGCAGAATTTGTCCAACTGATAATTTTGGGGAGAGGCAAATAGATCTATGTCTGAGCTCCCCCATTTCTGTATTAACATGCTGAAGATTTGTGGATCCAGTTTCCATTTGTGTGGGTCCATAAGATTTCTGCTTAGGTCATCTGCCAGAGTATTTTGCATTCCTGGCAGGAACTGAGCTTGAAGATGTATTTGGTAAGTCAAGGCTGTGTTCCACAAGACCATGGCTAGTCTGCAAAGGGGGTAGGAATGTGTACCCCCCTGCTTGTTTATGTACCACATAACTCTGGTGTTGTCCGTCTTTATAAGTAGTTGTCATGGATGAAGTAAGTCCTTGAAGGCTGTTAGAGCATTCTGAACAGCTAGCATCTCTTTCTGGTAGATATGCAAATGCATTTGATTTGGGTTCCATTTGCCCTGAATGCATCTCCCTGCCAGGTGGGCCCCCCAAGCATAGTCTGATGCATCTGTAGTTAGGGTTTGGGTGGCAGGGGGTAGAGTGAATGACAGTCCCTTGTTTTGGTGACATGTCTCTGCCCACCAAAGAAACTCCAGTTGTAGGCAGGGAATGAGAGGAATCAATGTTTCCAGACTGTGACAATGTTGACTCCATAAACTTTGTAGGTACCATTGAAGTTTCCTCATATACAGTCTTGCATATGGAATTAGTAGAATGCAGGATGCCATGAACCCCAAAGCCTGCAGAATTTGTCTTGCAGATAACTGGGTTTTTGTTGCCATTTGTTTGAAGTATGTTGTCAGTTGCCTTTGTTTGTCTGGCGTGAGGTAAGCCATCTGGGCAGTTGTATTCAAGCTTGCACCCAGGAATGTAATTATTTGAGAGGGTACCAGTTGTGATTTCTTTTTGTTTATGGTGTACCCTAGGCATGCTAGAAGCCTTTTTACAAACACCAGATGTTGAAGAAGAGTGTCCTTGTCCTCTGCTTGAATGAGACAGTCTTCCAGATAAGGATAAATTTGAATGTTTCTTTGTCTGCAAAATGCAATTACTGGTGCCAGGCACTTTGTAAAGATCCTGGGCGCAGTAAGACAAAGGGCAGTGCAGAGAATTTGTCATGCAAAAAACCTGATTTGAAGCGGCGGTATCTTCTGCATGATTCCCTTATTGGGATATGCAGGTATGCCTCTTTTAAGTCTAGAGTTACTAACCAAGCATTCCTGCCTAGCATAGGCAGTAGCTGTTGTAAAGTCAGCATTTTGAATTTTGGAATGTCCAGGAACGTGTTCAAAATCAATAAGTCCCGTATTGGACGCCATGAATTGTCTTTTCTGGGTACCAGGAAAAGTCTTGATTAAAACCCTTGTTCTTTTTCCTTTTTTGGTACCAGTTGAATAGCCCCCATATCCATGAGGGATATGACTTGTTTATGGGCCTCTGCCCACTGGTTTTGTGGCAGATCTGGCCATCCATTTGGAATTGCCAAAGTATGGAAATTAAATCTGTACCCCTGGGATACTATGTTTAATACCCACTTGTCCTGGGTAATTAACTGCCAATTTTGAGCATGAAGTGCCAGTTTTCCCCCCAAGGGGGCTGCCAAAAGATAAGTGCTTGGTGATGGTAGAGGAAAGTCATTGAGACTGCTTACTGTAGGGTTGTGCTTTGTTTCCTCCAGATTTGGAGGTGGAGGCACCCCATTGCTTTGACCTGTAAGAACCCTGTGATTGGTATCTGGAGCCTTTTGAGTGCCTGGATTTGCCCTGAGTGGCTCTGCTGGACAAAGGAAAGGACCAATTTTTAGTAGGCCAGTGTCTACTGAACCTGGGTGGCTGCACTTGCAAGAAATCTTTTACAGTTTGCATTGATTTGCTTTGTCTTCCATTTTCTTTAAAACCTCTTCTGCCTTATTACCAGACAGAGTATCATGCTGCAAAGGGGCGTCCAACAATTTAGCTTTAACATGATCAGGCAGATTTTGCTCCTTGAGCCAGGCACGCCTTCTAATCACAGATCCAGTAATGGCGGCCCTACAAGAGGCCTCCAAGGAATCAAAACCACATTGCAAAGTATGCTTTCCAACTTGTTCTGCTGAATGCAATAATTCATGTAACTCTATTTTCCACACAATCGGAAATCAACATAATTTTCTGTTTCAGTAAGTCCATAACATGCTGTTGATATTTAAGCATATGAAACTGACAGTTTAAAGCCCTGATTGCCAAGGTTGCAGACGTATAAACCTTCTTACCCCACCGATCCAGCGCCCTGGAATCTCTATCATAAGGGGTAGGATTCTTGGCTGTAGAGGCCTTAACACCCTTGGGATGCTGAGAAATAGTTTCAGGATCAGCAGCAGGATTTTTAAAAAGAAATTTGTGGGAGTCAAGAACCCTGTAATATCTGTCTGGCTTACTAGGAGCTGGAGGCAGGGAATCAGGAGCCATGCTTGATTCCGAGAACACATCACCAACAATGTCTAATACAGGAGGTATTGCCAAAGACCTATGCTGAGGAAGAAGAAAGAAATCCCTAAGCCTCTTTTTTGATTCAGAGAAGTCCTGACTCTCCCAGTGAAAATGTTCCCTTAAAGTATGCAAAGTTTCCCCAAAAGAGTAATCCTCAGGAGGAGATGCAGATGGGATGGATTCCTCTGCATCAGAATCCTCATAGGGTGGAAAAGAAAATTCCTGATCAGAAGAGGAATCAGAAGAAATGGAAACCTGATCTGAAGATTCATAATCAGTGCCTTGCCTAGGCCTCTTAGTGGGGGGGGGGGGAACACCTGTTCAAGGTAATTAAATCCTCAGCCATTTTGATCATCTGTTTTTAGGCATAGGGGCCTGAGCACGTGGTTCATGCATCGGTTTTTTAGACACAGAAGATATTTTTGACCTTGTTTTTGAGGCTGGTGTCGGTTTAATATAAAAATGTTGAGGCCTGAAAACACACTCAGAAGCCAATGCCTGCTCAGCGGCCCGGACCCATCTAAGGGAGAGACATCCACGGGTTCAATACTCTGAGAATCTCGTGGCATACTGGACTCTGAATGGGTCTCAGTAGAGGCCTGCGACTCAAAAGTAGCGGGTATCAGGGGCTGCGAAAGCATCTCACTGAGTACTGGCGAAGCGGTGACTGGCTTAGGAGAAGCTTCGTTGTCGGTTTTGGACCTCAACGGTCTGTCTCTGTCTTTTTCTTTCCGTTTTTTGTGACGTCCGTAGTCGGATTGCTAACCGATGACATTTCAGGATAATTAAATCTTGAACCAAAATATTTAGAAGCAAAAATATACCGACGCTTAATAGTGAGTTGGTTAAATCTAGCACAAAACCGACAGCAAGGCACGTTGTGATCTGGGCCTAGGGAAGGAATACAGTACAAATGAAAATCCTTATGAGGTATTTGCTTCCCACAAGTAATGCAATTATTAACTTTTACTGACATCGGTAAGGAGCAAGAAAAAGTTTCCCCAACGGGGTACTTAGCTTTAGTTTGAAGACTTCGGTTCTGAAACTCGAATATGAAAATTTCAGGAGTCGGCTGACCGGCACTTGCGAACTGCTTCTGGTTCTGGCACCGCGCGGTAAGAAAGACTGAATAAAATGTCATTGGCTGCATGTTTTATACCCCTGACGACCTGACGTCATGGCAGAGGAGACAGCAACCGACGCAGGACCCAAGACTTTGTTATTCAGGCCGAATGAGGGCAACCTGCCAGCAGATTACCCAAATGTAATGACTGCAACAGTGAAACACAAAGAACATCTAATGCTACAGTTTTATATATATATATATATATATATATATATATATATATATATATATATATATATATATGACTCTATATAGATATAGATAAACATATATATATATATATATATATATATATATATATATATATATATATATACACACACACACACAGACATGGAATGTGTGTGTGTGTGTGTGTGTGTATATATATATATATATATATATATATACACACACACACACACACACACACACACACACACACACATACAACCACACTTACATATGTACATATACACATAATATATAAATGTGTGTGTGTATATATATATATATATATATATATATATATATAAATACAGATGTAGATATAGATATACACACACACCCACATATTTATACATTATGTGTATATGTATGCATATGCATATACACACACACACAAACACAGCCAATATTTTTCAATTTCATAACTATGCTTCAAAATTGCATGTTTTCCTAAACTTTTGTTTCTTTTATGTCAACTGCTCTTAGATGTTCATATATTCTTTTATTAAATTTGCTGCTAGTTCTCCCTATATAAAAAAGCTGGACATAATCTGCATAAAACTATATATACAACAAATTTTGATTTACAATTATATCATAACTTAATTTAATGTTAAAATTTCTAGCAGTCACTTTGATTTCTGTACCTTCCAGAATAAATGGACAGAGCCTACATCCATCACACTTCACCATCCCTTTAGCAGCCCCCGTACTCAACCCTTCAACATTATTTCTGTAAAAATATTCCTTAATATTTCCCCCTCTTTTTGTAAAATATAGTGGTGTTTCTCTAATAATGTTGTGTGTCTCATTAAAATTTAACAAAAAACTTTCAATTATTTTTAATAATATGCTTAATACTATTTGCATCTGTAGAATTTTGCAACACACAGGTGAAAGCATAATTATTTTCTTTAATGTTATTCTTCACCCGCTTACTCGTAGACAGGTTAGTCTCCCTTATTTTTTCTATCTCCTCTCTAACTTCTTTTATTAAACCATTTGGATATCCTCTTTTTAAAACCTTCTCTTCCATAGCACAACTTTCTAACTCAAAGTAATATTTATCGGGTTCCTATTATGTGATCAAAATAATAAAACTTCGAACACCACAAGATCGAACTTGTATGTTTGAAGTTTTATAATTTCAAAAACAAAAAAAAACAAACAAAAAAAACAATGGACAGTAAGTAACTGTCGTAAGCAGCACCCCCCACACCCCCTGCTCTTTAAATATACCAACTCCGAGATGGCACTACAGTGCGGAAAGGGAATATTTCCCTTTACTGCACTGTAGTGCGATCTGGGAGTTGGTATATTTAAAGAGCAGGGAGTGTGGGGGTGTAGGGGGCTTGCCCCCCTGCTTACAACAGTTATTGATCTGTTTTTTTTTTTAATTCAAATTGTGTTCGATGTTTTTAGGTTCGAAGTTTCAGCAATTCAATAACTCAGTAGGAACCCATATTTATCTTCTGTTAAATCACTTAGCCTTTGAAATTGCTCTTTTACTATATTTCTCTTTAAATTTCTATTATGCATATTATTATAATACAAATAACTATTACTATGTAATTCCTTTTTCAAAATTCTGACTTTCAAATTGTTGGCAGATTTATGAACTTTCAAATCCAAAAAGTTAATTTCATCCTGATTCACATTATATACAAACTTTAAACTTGTAGAAACACTATCCAAGTATAATAAAATAACTCATTTAAACTTTCTACAGTGCCTTTCCATAAGAAAAACAAGTCATCAATAAAATGTTTAAAAAAAAGTACATTCTTAAAAAATACAGACATAAACACAAACTCCCTTTCCCAGCCTATCATAAAAATGTTAGCATAATGGCAGCCATTACAGCCCCCATAGCTACACCATTTATCTGTCTGTAAGTTTTACCCCTAAACATAAAAAAATATATAACTCAATATAGCATCTAGAATTTCAACTAACAACCTTACTTCATCTGTAGAATAAAGGTTAGATAGGAGCAATTCTTTATTTACTATTTCTAATTCCTCCAAATTTGGAATAGTCATATAAAAGGAAACAACACCTGCTGTTACTAACAACGTGGAACTATCCATCTCAATATCGGAAATGAGATTCTTAAAATGAAAGGAATCCCAGATATATGCATCAATACTGCACACTAATTTTTGTAAAAATTTTATCTGCAAAAATTGCCATGAATTTTGTTTTTCTGCCTTGACTGGTGACCAGAGGCCGAAAACTAGGTGTATTTAAATATTTATGCACTTTGGGCAGGCCAAAAAACCTCCCCAATCTAGGATTCCATAGTCTAAAATACTCTGCTAAATTGGCTGTAATAAATCCTTCCATTAACCATTCCTCAGTACATGCATGAATCAATAACATTACATGATTTTACCACTTCTTCCCATTAAACCATCATATAAAATTTTTTATCATTCAACATTTCTTCAATTACCTTACAGGAATAACTAATTTCCAATATCTCTACAGCATTTCCTTTGTCAGCTTTTGTTATATATAAACTTTAATTATTTTTTTAAATGTAGTAATGCATTTCTTTCATTCATTGTTAAACTGTAAAACCTACCATATGCTTTTGACTGTAATAAATTCCTCACATCACTTTCAAAAGTTAACAAAAAAGCTTTGAACTCAGGTTTCGAACAGGGATTAAATAAACTTGTTTTTTTTTGTATTATATACATTCATTGCTATTATTTAATAAACACTTCAGATTTAACATTCTAACAAACTCTCTTAGAGAATTAATACTCTCTATAAAGTCTGTCCTTTTGGAGGGCACAAAAGTCAAGCATTTGCTCAAAATCTGAATGTGCTCATTAGTTAGATGAAATCTACATAAATTAATGATTTTAAATAAATTCAAAACAGTACCTTGCTCACAATGTCCATTTATTTCCTTGGCATGTATTTTTTGGTTAAATAATTGCAATTCTGCCACTTTGCGTTCTTCCCTTTGAAGTCTTTCCCTTTTTGCATTTGCCCCTGCTTCCATGGAGCTTGTACAGCTACCTGAATCCAGGTCTTCTGCCCTGTGCCCCCATCCTGGTAAATGGCTACATTTTAAAAAACGATTACGGTTTTATACTTTCCATTTCTCTGTGAACCTGCCAAGGTTCATTTAGATCCCCACCAGCATTTGGCAAGCTCCTCTCTTCATTAGTTACCTCTCAAAAATTTCCTTAATCAGTTCTAAACCTCTTGACCTTTTTAGGTCTTTCTTCTATGCTTTCCAGTGCCAACTGCATTTGCGGGACTTCCTGATTTACTTGTGCTCTGATGTCACTTCCAGAAATGAAAAACAGAGTTAGAGCCCATCTCATAATCATTTTTATCCCTGAAAAACTTCTTTTGCTTTCTTTTCTTCAAAAATTCATTTTCAACACCAATTTTCTCCTCAATGACCTGCATCTTAGTTTCAAACTTAACAGAGGAAATAAAATCCTTTAAACTATTAAAGGAAGCCATTACTACATTTGGTAACTCCACAAGCACTTTCTTGTGCTCTTCTAATAATAACTTTACATATTGCAAGTTCGTTGTTTCATTTAGAGCTTGCCAGGCTTCCATAAAACCATCAAAAAACTTGTCCATAGTGGGAGCTCTTAACACCCTTAGTCCCCTCGGAACTCTTTTTAACATTTAGACAAATTTCTAAAAATAAAAAAATCCCATTTAGTCTTAGTAATTTCAAGAAGCCCTTCTCAAATTTAGGGAACTCAGTTGTCAAATCTGGTTCTCTTACCTCTTGTTGCTGACTTCCCTATATAAAGGGATTCACAGGTCCTTTTAAAAAATTATGAAGAAAATTGTCCGAACTTCCCTTGGATGTTACTTCACTGCTGATGGCTCACCTCTTAGGAGTGACCCCCAGAGCAAGTCCGGAAATTACTGGCATGGCAGGTACAACAGGCACTGATACAGCAGCTTCCAAATCTGATAAAGAACTTCTATTGGCTTGTGACAGAACCTTTTCCACACTGCCTTTTCCATTATCCAACATTTTACCCAGACTATTATGAAGTGTAAAATCCAATGGAATCAATAAAAAACTTGAATTAGTACTAGAATCAAAAAGGCAATAATAATAATAATAATATTAATTTCCAACAAAAACCTCAAGAATACTACACAACTGATCGTGGAAAAAATAAAAAAACATAATAACGATCCAAATAAATACAGACTTTATTAAATAAACCTGGTAAGCACATTCATTCCAAAAGGATCTTCTTCAGAACAAGTTAACACAAAAAAAAACCTTAGTTAAAGGGTTTACATTACAATCACATGACCAAAAATTAATTAGTGAATTAACCCTTTCCTTTTTAGGACTACCTTGTGATTTTCCCTCTCATTTAACCCAGGAAAATTACATGCATTTCAGCTTATCTGGCAACAATATTCTTTCCAGTTTAATTCATCATCCATATCAAACCTAGCTGTATAATTTAAAACTTGATCAACCATAGAAAATCTAAAGCCAATTTTTTCAATTTCAGAACTATGCTTCAAAATTGCATGTTTTGCTAAACTATTATTTGGTTCTTTGATTTCAACCACCCTTAGATGTTCATATATTCTTTTATTAAATTCTCTGCTGGTTCTCTTTATATAAAAAGCTGTACCTTCCAGAATAAATGGACAGAACATACAGCCATCACACTTTACCACCCTTTAGCAGCCTCTGTACTCAACTCTTCAACATTATTTCTGTAAAAATATTCCTTCATATTTTTCCCCTTTTGTAACAAATACTGGTGCTTCTCCAATAACGTTATGTGTCTCATTAAAATTTAAGAGAAACTTCCAATTATTCTTAATAATATGCTTAATACTATTTGCATCCATAGAATTTTACAACACATAGGCGAAAGCATAATTCTTTTCTTTAATGTTATTCTCTACCTCCTTACTCATAGACAGGTTAGTCCCCCTTACTTTTTCTATCTGCTCTCTAGCTTCTTTTATTAAACCATTCGGATACCCTCTTTTTAACAACTTCTCTTCCATAGCACAACTTTCTACCTCAAAGTAATATTTATCTTCTGTTAAATTACTTAGCCTTTGAAACTGCGTTTTACTATATTTCTCTGTAAATTTCTATTTTGCATACTATTATAATATAAATAACTATTACTATGCAATTCCTTTTTCAAAATTCTGACTTTCAAATTGTTGGCAGATATATATATATATATATACACACACACACACACACACACAGACACACATACATGCATACATATACACATAATATATAAATATGTATATATATATATATATATATATATATATATATATATATATATATATATATATATATATATATATATATACATATACACACACACACACACACACACACACACACACACACACACACACACACACACACACACACACACACACACACACATACATACATACACACACACACACACTCATACACACATACATGCACGCTGCTTTATCAACTCCAGACTTTTGAAGTCGTCAGTGGTACAGTTAATTGAATTATGCTATACTTGACTTGTGTCACTCCTTTCTTAACAGTTGTTTGATCCCAGAGTACAAATATATATGTTACAGTGTGTGATATGTATATACTGTACATGCTTTATGAAGGGATTTTGGGGTTTGGTGCACTGGAAGTGTAAAGGGCTGTCTGCAGTATGCACATGTGCATTAAAGCAGCAATGCTGTGATTTATTTAATGTAGGCCAGTTGGTAAGGTTTCAGTTAGATCAAATTCTATACATTTGCAATGGATAAATTACAATGTATTTATTTGGCAATAACAAATGTTTGGTATACAGTGTCCCAACCAATTTCGTCTGCAATTTTTTATAATAAAATTTGTGTGTGTACACAATATAAATACAGTTTTGTGTGTGTGTGTGTTCACAGACAGAAGGATATAAATACAAACAAGTAAAGAGCATCAAAATGGCAGATGGCCACTTTTAATATGCTAGCTCTGAAGGATCAAAAGTATCAGGGAAGATGGTCCCTTTAAAGAGATTCATCTGTAAAAATGGCAGTTATGTACTTACCATAATGCTGGATCCTTTCATCTATGTCCATCCTATGCAAATGATGGCTCTTTGGACAACGTGTCAGATTTGACCTGGCAAAATTAGTGATCCAGCGTCAAGCTCCTTTAATTTTTCCTTCCCATAATGCATCAGTGAGTGAAGCTACCTCAGATCAAGTTTGTTGCTAAAGAAGAGAGACTGGTCTCCAGAGGAGACCACTGGAGAAGAGTTCTAACAGTCCTTCAGGGCCATTAAGAATGACAAATTAGAAGGCAGACAGATGTGGTATCATATGCATGTGGATGAAAGGATACAGCATTATGTTAAGTACATAACTACAATATCCACTTCATCCTATCCATCTAATCCGACTGATGGGTTAGACTCTCCTGCTACAGAAAATCTGGATGGAATCAAGGCAGTAGACCTTTGAGGATAATGGCTCCAAAGGAAGCACTAGATCTTGAAATAATGTCCAATTTGCAATGTTTAGCAAAGGTATGCAATGTAGAGCAGACTACTGCAGTACAAATTTTGTCAACTGAAGAATTTTTAAGGAAAGCTGCAGAAGTAGCAGTGAATCTGGCAGAATGAGACTTAAGCCTGTATGGTAAGGGTCAGTTGTTAACAAAACAGGCAAAAGTAATACAATCAGAAAGCCATATGGACAAGGAGGCCTTTGAAAGATTAGGCCCACAGTTTCTTTGCTGAGAAGCACACAAAAACGAGTATTTTCTAAAGGATTTAGTTCTGTGAAGTTAAAATCTTAGTTAGCAATGGTACAGTCAATATATATAGAAAATGCATTCTCCCTTGTTTAAATGGTTGGAAAAAATACTGGCAAGTGGATAGGTTTGGTTCAAATTTGTTTTGTATGTCACTTAAGGAACAAAGGACTACTTTGTGTGCAGTAAACTCTGAGCTTATAAAATACTAAGAAAGACAAACTAAAGGATAGTGCCTGTGACTCTGATACTCTTCTAGATGAAGTGATTGCCACATGCAAAAAGGTCTTCCAGGAAATACATTTCAAAGGGGCAGAAGATGCTAGCTCAAAAGGGGACTTTGTTAGTGCTCCGTGAATAAACCTGTGGTCCCACAGGGGCATGACTTCTCTGATCGGAGGATGTTAAAGAAAGGTTCCTTTGAGAAAGGCTTTGCAAATCTTATGCAAGCTACACAGCAGGAATCAATACCACTGTAAAATTTACAGACTGAAGCCAACTGTACCTTAATGGTTGAAAAAATGGAGCCTGAAGAAAACAGGTGAGAAAAAAAAGTAAAATTTCAAGACAAGAAACATTGAACGGTCTATTTCTTGAGCAGCTGCTCAACTAGAGAAAAATTGCTATTTGCTAAAGGAGACTTTACATGTACACTCTTTCTGAGATGCAGATATAATTCAAAGATCATGTGACAAGAAAGGGTCTCTGGTCATCATAGAAAATGAAGAAACCGAGCAATCAACTTGAGGGTGTGAAGATTCAGGTGGGGAGACACAGATGCGTGACATAGTAGATCTATCATGAGATCCAATAGCCATGAAGGCTCCCTGATGTTAGGCTTCAGCAGGAGGAACCAAATTTGTCTGGGCCGGTATTGCACAATGAGGATTACTGTGGCTTTGTATCTTATTGCCATCTGCAAGAATAAGAAGTTATGTGCCTACCATAACGTTCCATGTTAGTTGTCTTCATCTCGTCTTCTTTCTTGCTGGATGGGTTCGGAGCCGATCCTTGGCTCCGACTCGGCCTTTTACTAAAGCTTGAGAGCTATTTACCGGCTCAAGGCCTCCCCTTATCCCACAATGCTAGGCGTCAGATATCCAGATCTCGTTTGGAAAAGCTAACACCATGGAAAAAACACACTAGTTCCCACCAAAGGTTTACCTACAGTGCTACAAACAGAGGAGGACGTAACCTAAAAACCAGGTCAACCGTAGGAAGAAGGCCTCAAAAGGGATTCTTCTCGGTCCTAACCAGGCTAGGGGGATGGAGCGTGGGACGCAAGAAAGAAGGCGAGATGAAGACAACTAACATGGAACGTTATGGTAGGTACATAACTTCTTAATGTTAAGTTGTCTATCTCGCCTTCATTCTTGCTGGATGGGACAGCGTCCCTAGCACCTTAGCCCTGGGTGGCTCATCGAAACAGACTCTTGAGCACAGTTGAACCAAAATCAGCTCGACTCCTGGAGGCCATATCCAACTTGTAATGTGAAATGAAGGTATGAGGAGTGGCCCATGTTGCTGCAGCACAAATAGATTCCATTGGAAGTCTAGCCTGAAAAGCTACCGACGTAGCCAATGCTCTGGTGAAATGAGCTTTTGGTTTTGAAGGAAGTTCTTTATGTCTCAGTTGGTAGATCAAGGTAATAATAGAGGCCAGCCAGCTGGACAAGGTTACCTTTGAAACTGGCAGGCCCTGCTTCCCCTCAGCATAGGACAGGAAGAGTTGATCTGATTTTCTTGACTGTTTGGTCCTATCCAAATAAAAACGTAACTGCCTGTGAACGCCCAAATAGTGTAACTTTTGTTCAGCTCCGTTGGAATAATTAGGAAAAAAGACAGGAAGATCAACAGCCTGATTGAGATTTGTCTCTGAGGGTATTTTGGGCAAAATAGAAGGATTAGTCCTGAGTGAAACTCTATCTTTGTGAAAAATAAGATATGGAGGGCGAACACAAAGGGCTTGAAGTTCCGATACTCTTCTGGCCGAGGTGATGGCTACTAAGAAGAGAGTCTTCCAGGACAGTAGCTTTAAGGAACAAGAAGCTGCAGGTTCAAAAGGAGGGAGAATCAATGAAGTTAATATCAAGTTCAAATCCCACGGAGGGGGGGGAT
The DNA here is from genome assembly GCF_019279795.1 of Protopterus annectens. Classification (NCBI taxonomy): domain Eukaryota; kingdom Metazoa; phylum Chordata; order Ceratodontiformes; family Protopteridae; genus Protopterus; species Protopterus annectens. The sequence goes on from NC_056745.1 coordinate 1,248,870,092, forward strand.
CTTTAACCGGGGGTCTAAGTAACATAGTCCCTTTAAGAAAAGCCTTACAAAGTTTGTGGGACATGATACTGGACTCTGATAGGCTAATGTGAAAATTTGCGATAGCAGCCAATTGGACCCTAATGGTGGCAGCTGAGGAACCTGCTCGAAAAAGTTCCGCCAAAAAATCTAAAACATTATGGACAGGGGCTGTAAAGGGGTTTATCTTCCTAGCCTCGGCCCTGAAAGAAAAACGTTTCCACTTACTAGCATAAGTTTTTCTAGTAGAAGGTTTGTGTAAAGAAAGTATGATTTCGCGCACTGGCTGAGAAACATGTGGATGCCTGGCTAAGGTTGGAAGTGGAGCAACCAAGCTGTGAGGTTGAGAGAGTGAAGGGATTGGTGCAGCCCGCCCGACTGACAGATCAAGAGGTCTGGCACTGGGTCCAGATTCCAGGGCTGCTCCAGCAGGTGACGATGCAGGAATGGAACCAAATTTGTTGAGGCCAGTAAGAAGCAATGAGGAACATCCTGGATCCCAAAGCGGTCGCTTTCTGAATCAGTTTTGGAATTAAGGGAAAAGGAGAGAATGCACAGAGCAGACCCCGGGGCCAATCGTGAACTAGAGCATCTCTGGGGAATGGCCTGGGAGGGGGAAGAGAGTGAAGAAGTCGCTGAAAATTTTGTCCGCTACTAACTGATTGAGAGACCACTCATGAGGCATAAGGATTGCTTAGCCTGTCCGCTATGATGTTGGACTTCCCGGTGATGTGCGTTGCTATCAGAAACCGTTGAGAGGAGATCGCCCACTGCCTGAGTCTGACTGCTTCTCGACATAAGGGATAGGACCTAGTTTCGCCCTGCTTGTTGATGTACCACACTACCGACATATTGTCCATCTGAACTGCAATAGTCCCAGTAGGTAGAGTCCTGAAGAACTTGCAATGCTAAAAGTACCGCTCTCATCTTCAAGACGTTTATGTGCAGATGGTACTCTAGGGGTTGCCAAGTGCCCTGGACAGTCCTGCCCTGAAAATGCCCCCCCACCCGATCAGGGAGGCATCCATTGTCACCATGGCAACCGGAGAAGGAAGTACAAACAGTCTGCCCTGAAAAACTTGAGGGGAGACCATCCACCAAGAAAGGTGGTCTTTGCATGATTGGGTGATTATTATGTTGTGAGACATCAGAAGCTGTTGAAAAGACCATTGGGTAAAAAGCATCCATTGAAGAATCCGCATGTGAAAACGAGCCAGGGGAAGTAATGTGATTGTGCTGCCATGAGACCCAAGGTTTTCAGTACAAATATGGCCTGAATTCTCTTACATTGTAGTAACGTTTGAACATGTTGGAGAATGTCTAATACTCTTTCTAATGGAAGTTTTGCTGACAGTTCTTTTGTGTTTAATATGCCGCCTATAAAGGTTATAGATTGACAAGGCGACAATGCAGACTTTTTGAAGTTTATAGAGATACCTAGCTCTGAGCAAGTTTGAATGGTATAATCCCTGGCTCAGATTAGCTGATGCCTGGTGGAAGCAGTTAGGAGCCATTCGTCTAGATATGGAAACACCTGGAATCCTCGCCATCTCAGGTGAGCCGTAACCACTGCAATGCATTTAGTGAACACCCTGGGGGCTGTGGTGAGACCAAAGGGCACGGCTCTGAATTGATAGTGACTGGCTCCCAGCTGGAAGCGGAGAAACCTCCTGGAGTGTCTGTTCATTCTGATATGGTAGTACGCATCCTGAAGGTCTATGGAGCACATCCAAATGTCCGGACCCAAAAAGGGTAGAATGGACTGAAGCGTGACCATCCGGAACTTCGTTCTTTGAACAGATTTGTTTAACCTGCTGAGATCCAAAATGGGTCTCCAGTCCTCTGTTCTCTTTGGTACCAAAAAGAACATGGAGTAAATCCCGGATCCTTGCTGGTCTGCTGGGACTGGCTGGATGGCTCTTTTTTCTAGCAGTTTTGAAAGTTCTAGTACTGCTTGTTCCCTAAGACCGGGTGGAACATCTGGAAGGGACCTGTTTGTTTGCATGAGGGTGTGGACAAAGGGGATTTCGTAACCCTCGGATATGATAGACTGTACCAATTTGTCTTGTGTGAGGAGTCGCCAGGCATCTGGGTACAGTGACAATCTTCCCCCGACTGCCTCCGAGAGTGGACAGTCGGGCAGCCCCTCAGGGGTGCTGAAAGGGTTTGTCAGAAAAAGATTCCCTTATACCCTGATTTTGTGGACCCCCTGTGCCCCTCGGGCGGCATCTGTTGTTGTTCCCTCCTCTGCCCCTGGAGGGAAACTCACCACGTGTGTCAGGCACGACTCCTTGGGGTTTGCAAAACCACATTTTCCCACTCTTCTGACCTTTAGGGTATGGTCTAGAAGGAGTAGAAAAACGGACTCCCACGGCAGAGAGAGTCTTGCCTTCCTGCTCACACCTGGTAAGGGTATCCTTCACCTGTGGTCCGAACAAAGCCGAACCATCGAAGGGGGTATTGGTGAAGGACGACTTAAAGGGGCCAGCAAAGTTACATAACCGCATCCAGGCATGTCTTCTCAAAGCCACGCCTGTGCCTGCGGCTCTACTCGCCCCATCGGCTGCATAAGAAATGAACCACATGGAGGAGTTGACTATAGAATTAAGGGTCGCCAGCTGGGAGTTAATCTTTTCCTGAGACCCCGCAGCAGATGGATCCTGAAGGGTATCACCCGGTACTTAAGGAGATCTCTCTGAAGGCAGGTGAAGTGGCACAGATAGTTCAGCGACCGCATGGAAAAGGCCGCTGAAGAGAACATCCACTTCCTGCACCTGTCCATTGTCCTAGATTCTTTATTAGGTGGATGGACAGGCACTGAAGGGTCAGCCAACTCCTTCTTAGTGGCTGCTGCAACCACCATGGCATCAACATGGACACCCTTTGTAAGAAACTGTTTGTCAGATGGGGCTGTAATGAATTTTGTGGGCCTGGGGGGGGGGGGGATTTGGTTCCACTATGTCCAGGGCTGTCCATGCCTTCTGAGCCACTACTTCCACGAGCGGGTCGAAAGGCGGAGACACCTAGGAGGTGGAAGGGTGAGAACCAAACGCATCCCAGATACACCGACTCATCCTCGGAAGGGTTGAGGGCGGTCCAGTTCCCCCTCTCCTTAAGGATCTCAAGGATGTCTGAGAAGGAGACATCCTCAGAGGGGGACCTTGGGGACCCTTCCGAATCCTCCAAGTCGGTGTCAGAGGTGACTGATTCGGGGGAGTCAACATGCTTCCTCTTACATTTTCTCTTCCAAGGGGGCTCCTCTGAGAGATCAGGGGAGGCCTCGGAAGAGGAAGATACACCCAATGGGGCTACCTGGAGCACTTGTTCTCCACGCTTGGGGTCAGGAGGGTGGACAGAGACTGACGCAGGCACCATGGGGGGAGGAGCCGAAGGGGTCAATCGCAGAGCCGACACTGGAGTCAGCACGCTCCTCATGACCTCAAAGGCGCCCCTATCAGGCAGAGAAGAGGGTCCCTGCTTCGAAGAGACGTGAACCCCTCCCAGCACCAAGAGGGATGGCTCCGAGGCTGATATCGGGGCTGAGCTCACCTGCGCTGAGGCCCCGAGAGGGAGAACGGGGTCGGACAAGGGTCCGATGCCACTCGCCCCCTCAGAGCCAACGAGGGAGTCTCGGCGCCCGGATTCCTCCAAGAACGGAACCAATGAAGAGATTGGAGCCGACGAAGGAGCCGAAAGGTGGGGTATCGGCTCCGACGTTCCGACGATTCGAGCCCCAACAAGCTCCGGCTCCGAACACGGTAGTAGAGTCGGAGGAGGAACTGTTGAAGAAACAGGGATAGCTGCAGTCTGCTGAAAAGGGCTAGTCAACATTTTGGCCAATGCCTGCGACTTAAGGAGCCTACTGACCACCTTCTCTAAGTCATGGTCAGATAGCCTGGAGGACCGAGAGGAATGGGATCTATGGCTCTGCTCCGATTGTAGAAATGGGGACCTGGGAGCTGAGCGAATGGACTCTAAAGAGGGGGATCTCAAACACTTTCAGCTCAGAGAAGACTCCGATAGCAAAGTCGGAGCCGACTGAGGTCTCGGAGTGTCGGTTCCAGCTGGAACCGACGAGGAGGCAGAAGCTCCGCTCGGCATCGGCTCCGAACAGGGAGGAGATGGTTTGGCGAGCTTTAAGGATTTCCTCGATGAAGGCTTAGCTGGGGATCCTTCTGGCTTTAACAAGCCTCTCAAAATGAGTTTATTCCTATGCTCCTGCAGGACTCTCGGACTGAAAGCATGACAGACCGAACAAGAGTCCTGCAGGTGTAGGGGGCCCAAACAATAAACACAAGAAGTGTGACCGTCTGTCAGAGACATCTTCTGACAGCATGAGCCACACTTCTTGAAACCTTGGTATCTTTAGACATGATAAAAGAGATACCAACGGAAGTTAAACTAGTGCTTAAAACACTAAACACAGACACACACGCACTGGAACTAACAATACAATACCACTATAACTACAACAGTTATAAATAACAAAAACTTAACACAAAAATTATATATATATATATATATATATATATATATATATATATATATATATATATATATATATATATAAAACAATACTATAAAGAGACAGGCCTAACCACTAACCCAAAGGGGGGGGGGGGAAGAAAAACACTGTAACAACAGAAAAAAGGAGATCCTAAGTGGGGTCGAAAGGGGTTACACGATCTAATAAAACTAATAGAGAAGAAAATCTAAAAATAAGAACAACTCTGACAGTAAAATAGTAGTAAAAGAATTATACGACCTGGAGCCAGTAAAAAACGCAACCTCGTAGCTGAAGCGGCAAACGAGATCTGGATATCTGACGCCTAGCATTGTGGGATAAGGGGAGGCCTCGAGCTGGTAAATAGCTCTCGAGCTTTAGTAAAAGGCCGAGTCGGAGCAGAGGATCGGCTCCAAACCCATCCAGCAAGAATGAAGGCGTGATAGGCAACTTAACATTATGAACATTAGGGGAAAAGGAAAGAATGCATAAAGAAGCCCAGAGGGGCACTGTCTGACTAAAGAGCCTCTTGGATACTCTCTCTTTGTAGGAGTCAAGCCAAAATAGCTGCTGCACATGGTACTGGTTGGGGAGGTAATAAAGTCATATCAAGCAAGACCCCAATGGTTGAAAATCTGCTTTGTTACCACTAGCTTGAGATACCACTTGTGAGGCATCAAAACGGACCTGCTCTGCCTGTTGGCAAGACAATTGTTTTTTCCATGGATATATATTGCTGTCAGGAGTCAATCAGAAGCAATCACCCATTGCTACACTCTCATGCCTTCTTGGAATAAGGGCTAGGACCTAGTCCTTCATTGCTACTTGGGGTGCCCAATTACTGTCATCTCACTGGTTTGGACCAAGATCATTCCCAGGAGGTAAGAAGTCTTGTAGTTCCTGCAACACAAAAACTACCCTCATCTCCAGGGCACTGATATGAAGGTTGGCCTCTTGTTCCATCTAAGTACCTTGGACCATCCTTCCCTAATAATGCTCTCACAACCCCAACGAGGAGGTATCCATGGTCACCACCACTGTGTAAGATGGCATCAAAAATGGCCTTCCTAAGAGAGTGAAGGATGATGTTAGCCACCACCATAACTGAACTCTGCAAAGATGGGTCATTATTACTAGAGCACAAAGATGATCTCACATTTGTCATCACTGTGTTCCGATTAGCTACTGAAGTATTCTCATGTGAAACTGAGCAAAGTGTACCACAAAAATAGAAGAAGCCATTATGGTTAGGATTTGAAGGACTAAGCTCACTGATGGTAAATGAAACTGAAGGTGGGTTCACACTAACTTCTTCAGAATTTGGACCCTGTCTAAGGAAAGAGAAACTATGCATCTTGTTGTGTCCAGGTGGTATCTTATGAACTGAACTACGTGAGCTGGTTGCAAAATGGATTTTTAGTAGATTTTGGATATGTCCAAGGACAAACAGACCTGAAACAGGTAATCTCTGGCACAGGTTATGGTATCTTTTGTCATGGCAGCAAGCAGCAAGTCATCCAGGTATGGAAACACACAACCTCCCCTTGCAATTGTAAGAGAGCTGTAACCACTGCCATGCACTTGAACACCCAGGGGAGTTGTGGGGAGACTGAAGGTCTAGTCTCTGAAATGAAAGTGACTGGTTCCCAGACGGAAGTGTAAGTACCTGCTGGATGCTTTGTCTATTTTGGTATAAAGACAAGTATTCTGAAGATCAACAGAGAACATCCAGCTGTTTGCCTTTAGGCAATGCAAAACTGCTTACACCATAACTATCCTGAATAGGGTCTCTTTTATGTATTTGTTTAGGTTGCTGAGGGCCAAGATTGGCCCAAAGTCCTCCTTTTTCTTTGGAACCAAAACGAATATGTCATGATATCCTGATCCTGTCTCTGTTGGGACCTCTTGGATGGCTCTTTTCCCTAGAAGACATAGAATCTCTTTTCTGGATGCCTTCTGTTGAACTGGTGGGACATACAGAATTGGCCGAAATGTTAAGCTAAGTCGTAGCCTCTGGATATTACCCTTCTTACCCAAGAATCCTTAGTGATGGCCATCTATACAGGATACAATCCTCAACTGCCTCCAGAAGAGAGCAGTCTGACAGCCCTTCAGAGATGGCTAGGTTATTTGTCAGAGAAAGGTCCATAATATCCCTGGTTTTGCAGACCGCTTGACCTCTGGGTCTGCATCCACTAAAGGAGCCACCTCTGCCATGTTCATCCCATTCAGATGTGGAATCGAACTGATGCAGAATTTTCCTAAACAACAGGGATTTGGAACCCTTTTGCTTTTTATTATAAGATTGTTGTGGGGTCTTGAACTCCTGTGGCAAACAACTTTCCATCCTGCTCCATGTATGCAACTTCTTTTTAACATAATGTAAACAAGGAAGATCCTCCATATGGGGCATTCACAAAAGATGCCTTAAAGTTACCAGCAAATTTACAAAGGCAAAGCCAGGCATGATGCTCCACTGTAATACCTGCTTCTGCCACACATGCCCATCAGCTGCACTGTAAATAAGCCACAGGAAGAGATATATGCTGAATATAGTGCCTAAAGTGGTCAGTAACTGCTCTCTGGAGTCTGGGTTGGGAGGTTTCTTAAAAGAGACTAACACTTGTTTTGCTAGGTACTTTTGAAATGGTTCAATGGGTGAAATAGTTCAAGCCTCTAAGAGCAAAGGTGTCTGAAGCATATGAGGATCTCACCAAACAGGGGTCTTCCACATGGTTTTGGGGAGAACCCTCTCAATTATCTGAGTCTGTGCCTAAAGTGACAAACTCTGTAGGCGAGTCAATGTGCCTCCTCTTGCACATCTTCATCCTTAAAATACAGGGAGAGAAGAAAATCTGACTCCTCAAAGGACTCACACTGCAAGTGAACAGCGTTCTAAAGGCTATTCCCTTGGGTCTGATCCTGGGATGCATGAAGGGGCTGAGGCATAAAACAGAAAGTGTCCTAGGATGCAGATAACATCAAAGAAGTCTGAAACTCGGTTCTTGGTAGAAAAGCAATAATCCGCTCCATTACCTTGAAGGCTGACCCTACATTAGCCATATCCAAGGAACCTCAGACAAACACCAGAGCCACCCTTCCTGAGGAAGAAGTTATAGGTATGGATAAGAATTGCTTCAGGAAGTGCTTGAAGTGTGGTCATAAGAATCCTACCCAGGATACACATGATTTGTGTATGGCATGTCTTGAGGTTGGGGGGATGGGGGGTGACAAAGCTTGCCCCAAGATTCAATCAGCTCCAAAAGTCTTAATATCAAGTGTATTAGATCTGAAACCCCAGGAACTGAGATGAAAGTAACAGCTGGCCCTGAGGAAGTTGACTCTGGCAAAAGTTTTGGCACCAAAACCACTGATGCTAATTCATGGATTGGGGAGGAGTGAAAACAGGAGGTGAAGGGCCAGCCTGATCTGCCTTTGAGAAGGAAGGGGATGGGGGGACACATACCTTGATATAAGCCCTCTTTATGTTATCCCAATCAAGTTCTGACAAACACCTGTAGGATCTGAAGGAGGGGAGTGAAGAAGTGGAAGAGACCAAGCCAGGAAGTGTGACAGCTCTCTCCTGAAAGAGGTTTGACTAAACATTCTTTTCAGTGACTTACTCCAAAGTCAATTAAGCCAAAGCAGCATTTTTTTTTTTGGGCTAAGTCAAAGCTATTTCTAGTCTTTCGTTTCCTGGATTCAACTTTCTTCTCTCTCTCTCTCTCTCTGCCCATTTCTATTTCATTATCTCTATCCTTCTTGCAGTTGTATACCTCAAAATCTTAAGGCAACAACCCTTTAATGACTAGCTTATCAGATGGTTCACCCCCCATCCCCCCAACCCCAAGACATGCCATACACAAATCATGTGTATCCTGGGTAGGATTCTTATGACCACACTTCAAGCACTTCCTGAAGCAATTCTTATCCATACCTATAACTGTAAACAAGAGATTAAATGAACTTAAAAAAAAACAGTAACAGTAAGCATTAATACACTAACTCTGCAAAAATAAACACAATTCTAACCATTAAGCTTTAAAAATAAATAAACAAAATAAAATAAAATAACAGGAAAGATCAAATAGAGATGGCAGGCCAATGCCTTGCACCTCTGGGAAGCAATGGGTAAACGATTCACATGGAGCTCTCAAGATAAAAAGGAAAAAATATCAGAAAAGTGGAAGAAAAGACTAGAGAACAATATAAAAATAATTTCTGCAAAAATCCATGAAGATGGAGCACTTAGCTTTGTGGTGTGACACCTGTGTCCAATCACTTTGGTGGCAAATTAGATTTGGTGTAGCTTCACTCACTGGTGGATTATGGAAGGAAAATTAAAGGATCTCAAGGTTGGAGTTTTGCTTGCTCAGATCTGACAAACAGCCATAAGTCAGATCAGACAGTCAGGATGAATAGGACCAAGCAAGGATGTTAAAGGTAATAAGAGACAGTTGCACATACGGCACCACAGATTCATGACCTCTGGGTTCTGAAGAGGGGCTGGGGAGGGATCTAGTTGGAGACACATAGATCAGCAGAAAGAAAGAAGGCAATCCGAAGGTATCCCTTTTGGGAAGAGACCTGAACCTTGAAAGGAGAAGTCAGCTGGAATTATTACTGTTTGTATAGAAGGTGAAATTATTTTGTTATTCCCTGTTGCTGGAACTGGGAAGACAGCTACTTGCTTCTCAGAGGTCTCTGTAAGCCCTGTTTTATTTTTGCCAGCTACTTTTCCAGAGTTCTGTTTAGAAAAGAACACACTGAATCTAAGTGTAAATGTTTGTTGTCCTGTGATGAAGCCTATCTCAAAGATGAATTTATTTATGCTGGAACTGCAGACTGACTTGTTTTATAAAAACTGCATTTCTTTTTTGAACTTTTGTTTATATAAATAAAAACAATTTTAAGTAAGAAAGCTGACAGGACTGCATGTGCATGCTGAGTTTGTTATAAACCACCTGACATAATACAGCATATATAGTTTTTACTGTTTTATTTATATATTTATTTATTTATTTTTGCAAGTTTGTATGTATGCATGTATGTGCATTTATGTAAATACACACACAAACACACATGCACATATATAAATATAGGAGGACTCCTGAATGACAAATAGAAAGTTTAATGTAGACAGTGCATGTCTTTAACCATTTCTTACACTTTACAAACAAGAAAGGGTTTTGGAGAAGACAGTAAACTTACAAGGAATACACACACATAAAATGGAGCTTGTACTTTAAAAGGATAATCTAGCTTTTGCTATAATGAAATTTTTGGATTTCAACTATTTGTGATTTTTATAACATTTTATGAACAATAACAGTTGTTTTTAGTTTTCCCTGCTGCCAGCAGCACATCAGACCCTCTCTCAATCTATTAGCCCATTACTTCCCTTCTCTAGACAAGAAGGGTTGGTTTGCAGTTTTTCTTTTTTCTTCTCAGCTGTAACTGTGCACACCTGGCAAACTGCTGGGGAGGGGACATCATATGCAATGGGCTGACCGTGGAGGAGGCACCTCACTTCTGCAAGGGGTGTATCCTCCAAACAGCCCCCCCCCCTCTACCCTCAGCATGAACAGTGGTCTCTCTGGTCTCTGTCAGGAAGCCCATACCACTATGAGTGCTTCCATGTGCAAAAAAAACCCCACCTTTCTCCTGGGTGAGGCAATCAGGCTATGCTGCTTCACTCCTCCACATCACTGCCTGGCTCTTCCAGTGCCAGGGACACAGATTAAACCAGGCTATCTGGGTTACAGTTAGGGCTTCGTCCCTCTCTGTGCCATGGAGCAAGGCATAGCTAAAATGAGGCTGTGGACAGAGATATTCTAACAGCTCATTTTAGTAAGGTATTCAGGGGAACAACTAAAATCTAAAATCCTCACATACAGTCTGGTACTTGGGCTTAAGCCAAATATGTATTTTCTTCCCATAATATCTGAATTATTTCATGTTCCTGTGTGTTACAGTTACAAAATAATTTTAGTATCATTCTGATGAGCACTGTATTTTTGTGAGACTTCTGTTAAGCATCTTTTCCAGGGACAAGTATGCATATTTTGCCACGAGAATACTTGCCTAACTGTTGTGGAACCCTATCAACGGATTATCATGTTAGAAACACCCTTTTCACTGAATGGAAATACAGCTTTGTAAATATGTGAGGCTTTAATATTTAAATCAATATGAGGATTTTTTACTTTTTTAGTACAGTGATAGTTTTAGGTACTTTGGAATGACTAACATACTTTGGTAGGGTTCTGTGCCATTTGGAAAAGAAGCAACAAACCTGACTGTCTTACACTGTATCTATTTCTCATATTATCAGACCTAAACAATGCAAGATTAGAATTTTGTATGTAATGAAATATTCTGACCCTTTATTATAACGTCCCAGGAACTATATTAGCTTTTCCTGTTTTAAACGAGAGCTCTGCTATATATGTTAGAGTTTATGCAAACACTTCAAAATGATTACAGAATAAGACTTTCCAACAGACCTCTCTCTTGAAATCCATGTTGACCTAAACTACATGTGATGTGTAATCAGTCATGTCGGTTTCCAACATCATCCAATTCAGCAGCTGTTCAAAAGCAAATTTAAGTAAGTAATTAGCATTTATTGCACACATACAAACTAATATTAGTTAAGGCAACCCATGTGTATTCATTTTATTACACAAAATATTTTTTGCGGACATACTTGACAAACTTCCACACAAAATTAAGTAATATATATATATATATATATATATATATATATATATATATATATATATATATATTTTAATAAACCATGGATGGTCTGGTTGCGTTAATATTTTCTGCATCATACCAAATTTTACAAAACTGGAAGGGTTTGAGAGAAAATATAGTATGACAACAGAAAGTCTGATCTGCTAACTACTAAATAAAATGGGGAGAGGAGACATTGCTCTTTAAGAGATGTAGAACAAGCAGAAGTTAGGGAAGCTTTCAGAAAGGGAGTTATCAGAGAAAATGGTTTACACCTGTTAAAGTATAAAAAACTTCCAAACAAAATCTAGCAAGCAGTAGTCAGAGCCCGAGTATAAGCAGGAGATGTCAGTAAAAAACTACGTGATGGAAGTTAGTCCTTGACTTTTCTCTTAAAAGAAGAATACTGATGCTGCCTTTAGGAGAAGCTACTTGTCTTAACAATTCTTCCATACACTATTTTCAAGTGTCAGAAATGTTTGAAGGACTAGCTAAGTGACTGAAAATGTTTCTTTGAATTTCTTCCTGACTGCAAATTACTGTGCTGAACCTCAGAAGCCTGTTCAAAAGACTATTTAAATACTGCAGTAAGTATTTCAAGTAAAAAAGACATTTTGGTGTTTTTTTTTTTCGACTAGTGGGCTGGCAGGTGCTTCAGCAGCTAGAAGACGTGTGTTCTACTTTGTTTCATTTCCTTATCAGTCATGCTGACAGAAAGCAGCTTGAGTTTCTTTTGCATTGATCTAAAGTTAAACCACCTAATTTTCCTTATGAAATGCTGGACAGAAAACAGTATGTTTTTCTACTCGTCAAGAAACCTCACTATTATACGAGCCTAAATAAAACTTGTGTATTTGGTTTAAAGTACAAGGACTGGTTATTCATCTACAATATTTGGAGGTGATTAACATCAACTTTGAAAAATATGTTAAAATGTTCATCCCATGAAGCTCGGAGGTTTACTTCAACAATTTTGTGACTATCAGTCATGATAAATACTCTAAATATTTTATATATCCCTGCACCAGCTGAACTGGCCTACCTTTATCACATATATTTTTAAAGGGCCTATATTATATCATCGAACTCTTAAAAAAGCGAACGCTGATTGATCAACCTAATTTAAGCGAAAGTTTACAATCTCGAACTGTCAGATCAGCTATTTTTTTCCCAGGGAAAAAAAATCGCTGATCCAAAACACATACACACAACACAAGCACACCAAACAAACAGAAATCCACACACATACACCTAAAATCTGATACCTAACCCTACACTAAACTATGCACACACCACTAACTACCCACTTACCTTAACCCAAACCCTAACCCTAAGGTCCGTCACTATCGCACACTCACCTCACCCGCTCCCTAACCCTAACTCACTTAAATCCGCCCTAACCCTCATGTCCACTCAATCACACACACACCTAACCCGAGCCCTAACCCTAACTCACCCTAACACTCACATCCACACAATCGCACACTTACCTGAATCCGACTGGTAACTTTCCACCATAACACTGAAAATACCGAAGCAACAGAAACAGACAACCAAATTCTTTCCCTAGGAAAAAATTCGAGTTTCTGCTGCTTCGATATTTTGCAGTTTCGCGAAAATAAGTTCGATCAATCAGCGTTCGGTTTTTTAAGCGTTTGAGGATATAATATAGACCCATTTTTAAAGATTAATGGACAAAGCTTCCATCTTACTTGGTCTGAGTGAAGCATTAACAAAGAAATTTGAGAATGGGACAGAGTGATCAGAAATGCAGATCAAAATAGCAATACGGGCAATCAGCACTAACACAATAAATGATATAAAAGTAATTCTTGCATAATGTCATGTTTTAATTCAAAGCGTAAGGAATAGTCTATACAGTAGCTTTGGATCTTTGAAACAAAGCTGCACTAGCCTTAATAAACAGTCTTATGGTCCATCATCTAACACCTTTACATTACTTCCCAAAAGAATATATGTTTTACTGTATCAATGGCTTTCTTAAGTCTTAGTGTGATTACATATCTGTGCATAACTTACCAGGGCTCTAATGAGATCTTACAGGTTCATAGATATGTATTAGGCTGACTGCCTTTCCAGGCCATTTTAAGCCAAGCCATTTCCCTTTTTGTGCACAAACTGACCTATACCATTTAGTTATAGATTGGCCTTACTCATCCCAATAATTATTTATTACCCCTAATGAGAATAACTGGCTTCATACTATATAGAATTTGAGGGGACCCATGCATAGGATGAAACATTTAGGAGCTGTCTCCGTCCATTAGTAGTACAGGGGGCAGTCCTGGGGTAAGTTTTCTGGTTCCCATCCATAGATATAAGTTGTAATTGAAAACAGGCAGGGAAGCATTTTGTTTTACATGGATAGGAAGTCTGTTTCACAGTAGCTGTATCCTCTGAGAGAAATACCTGACCCTCCAAACCATTCTGTTGATGTCGCAGAAGAGGTTTAGATTCCTAGACTGAGTTTTTTTCTGATGCCATTTGACTTTGTGATGTGCAATAAATCCATCAATAATGGGTCACAGGATGCCTTGTATACCAGACCACAGATCACCTCTTAGCAGTCTGCAGGATACTGAGTATAGTATCTTCTTTATTTACTAGTTAAAGAATCATTTTCAGCCATGACTTGAGTCATGAAGGTAAGAACGATAAATATAATTATAACAAGTACACATTAAACAGAATACAGAACAAGATAACGAAATTCAAACTGACAATAAGAGAGTAAGGCAACACTTGCACACCATTGTGAGTGTTACAGAATAATGATGAAAACAGAGTGAATGATAGCCACTCGACACCGTAAAACTCTACTGCCACTTGTTCTGCAGACCAATAATCTGCTGTGGTGACACCAGAAGGGAGCAGCCAAAAGGAGAAGAAGAAGAAACAAGCAAGGCAACAGCTGCAGAGGCAGCGTGATATCTAAGGTGCATTTATCAATTGTATACTAAACACAACCCCATAGTTTGTAGATGGGGATCATGCTGCAGGAGATGAAAGTACCTTTTGCTGGGTTTCTTGCACTAACACGTACAGACATGTACCAGACAGCCAAATAATTTTACAAAAATACAATAAATTAGGTCCAACCCTAAACATAAAACAAAATAATGGAGAGTGGATAAGACATGGCTTATCACAACAGAAACAAAGTAGATTATTTGGAAGAAATTAACCAGTGCCTGTAAAGAAGTTATATTTATTTTCTTAAAAAAGATGTAGGTTGAGAGATTTCTTGAAGCTTTGAAGTTTCTCAGAATTTCTGATGGTTTCAGGAAAGTTACTCCAGATGGCCAGAGCTCTTGGAGAATGAACATTCACAGGAGGACAGAGTGAGAGAAGGCCTTAGCAGCTACAAATAGCTGGAGCTACCAAAAGAATACAGTTTTTCCTGATAGTTAACTTAACAGTTGAGAAAAGTAACTTCAGTGAGAATTTTGAAAAATGAAACAGCTGAGGAGAATTGTAGCTCTAGCAGAACAGGGAGTCAATTGTTTTTAGTTACACTAATGCAGCGATGCCCTCTATTGTTAGGAAGGTTAATGCAGTTAAGAATTTTGTTCTCAGCAGACTGAACTACAGTACTATTCAGAGAGGAACAAAAAGCAACAGGCAGGCAATACTCAGTTCTACAGAGATGAAGGTTTATAGCTACATCTAGCCTGATATCTTGGAAAGACCAGTAGTGCAGATGTTTCCTACTGAGGATAATCAAGGACTGACGATATTTCTTGTTGTGTAAATATCATTTGAAGTGTATTCCAAGTATTTGACTGCCATTAGCAAGTTTACTGGAATAAGATATCAGATGGTACTGGAGTACAGAGCAAAAACAGAATTTACCAAACATCAGCAGGAGTGCCCATACTGAGTATTTTTTTCAGTAAGCCGGTGCCTTTAAAAGTAGATGCTGGCTAAAATGGAATTGGAGCAGTGATATTACAGAAAATAAATTACTTATTATTCCAGGGCCTTTACTGGTGTACAGATGCAGGTTATAAATTCTGAAAAAAGCCATCAGGTGAGGTGAACTTTGTTGACTAGAGATTAAGTGGGGAAATTAAATGATGGTTTATGATCAAAAGTAATTTCTCAGTGGATCTGTGATAGTATTGCTTTTGGTATTTTTTTTCTTCTTTTTTTTGTGTAAAACAAACAGAAAGAGTAGGTTTCTTTCTTTTTTATAGTATTAACAGTTAATTTGTTATTATGAAGTCAGTTCCAGATAATCTTAAAATCTTCCTGGAGGTCACAGGTTAATTATGTTTAATTCTTACTAGCATTTTGTTACAATATCTTTAGCATATAAGATCCAATATGGTTGAAAGGCCCCAGGTCAGATCACTCATGAACAGTGAGAAAAGAAGGGGATCTAGAACTGACCCTTGAGGTACTTCTCTGTCAATATTGCCTGTGATGGAGGAGTTGTCAGGAGTTGCTTATGAGCTGCCTTGTACAAATCTTGCCAGGTCTTTATTATTTAGACTATGAGTGATTTTATTTTATTGGCTAAAACATTGGATAACATTAGGCATCTGGATAAATTAGGAAAACGTGCCTGTAAATGTGCTTGTGCATCACAGGTTTATTTGGGACAGACAGCAATGTCAATACCAAATGCTTTAGTTTAGCTGGAAGGGTTGGTTTCACGTTCTATGGAATATTTGTAAACACCTATTTTTTTTATTTACACATGCAGTCATACTTGCAGCTTCATTCTCACCTAGTGACTTGACCTAAATAACTGAATTCTCTCTCAGATTTTGTTTAACTGATCACTATCCAATGCTGCAGGAGAGGAAAGTACAGTTTTGTAAGTAAACTTATCGTAACAGCGGACGTTTGAATGATTACTGCTGCAGTACTTGGTTATACCCTGCACAGGATGTAACAGCTGGCCATCTTTCAAAAGCTTCAGGTCAACTTCCATATGGGCCAAACTATTAGCTCAAGTTTAGCTGACTAAAAAGACATGTTTGGGTGACAAGCCCTTAAGACTTTTCATACCAAGTGAGAGAGAGGCTAAGCCCTGAGAGGACATTGCTAGGAAAAGAAAAAAAATAATACATGGCCACATCCTAGCTTAAAAAAACACACACACACACAAAATCAAGGGTGTGGAAGGAGCAGCTATTGCAGCAATGATCATTTGAATATCTGTTGTTCCAGTAAGGTTATTTACACAACTATACTATGTTTCTTCATCTTGATCATTGCTGCAGTAGCCTAAGCTCTAAGGCTAGATTACCATAGCATACAATAACTGGAAAGTAGAAAGAGAAGGATCCACGAGTATCAGAAGAATGGTCCTGGTAAAGCAGGTCTTAAACTTGGGGAAGGAATCTAGTTTACAGTATTTTGTAAAAGTATGCACATAGGACCAAATTGCTGCTTTTAGAATACTTCAACAGTACAACCTTTTCCAAAAATGCCATAGATGAAGCCAAGGACTTGTTAGAAAGAGCCTTGACTGGTTTACTATGGTATGGTCGAACTGGACCCCATAGAATGATGGGATCGTCGACCCACGTACACGAAAAAGACAGTGTCGAATTCTGACATTGTCGAAATATGACTCGTCTTTGATTTCAAAACGGGCTTTAACGTGGGTAGAGATAGGGGCGAGATTCGTACTTCGACAATGTTGGGTTCATCACTGTCACCATTCGGCCTCCGGACTTCGACTGAAGTGGGTTTGACCGAACCCACTTGGATCTTACCATAGTAAACCACCTTGACCCTGCCTGGAAAAGTTTAGCTGTTATATGGATAACAAAAGGTAATAGAAAACAGGTGCCTAAACGGTACTCAGCCCCTACCATCTAGGCAAGTAGCTGTAGTTGCTTGGAGTTGAAATGTATCAAACATCCCTGATCTTGTGTGAGTAAATCCATTCTGTGAGGAAGCTTGTAGTAATTGCCCCTAGCCAATTCAAATAGAGGTGAGAACCACTGTTTCCTGGGTAAGAAGTGAGTCACCACAATGATCTTTGGGGAGTGCTTCTGAACCTTCAGAAGTACTATGGAAATCAATAGAAAGGATGGAAACACATATAGGAGCATTCCTGTGCAAGGAAAGGGAAAGGCATCTGTCTTCCAGGCCTTCTTCCATGAAGTACAGGAACAGAAATTTCCCAGTTGATTATTTAGACAGGAGGCAAAAGGGTACAGCTAATGAATTCCCCACAGATAGATAAAATCTTGGAAGACACCCCCAATTCTGTTTCCATTCGTGAAGGTCTACCTTAGTCTTGTAGAGATTGTCAGCCACAACTTGGTCTGACGGAATGTAAGATGTCTGTAGAGTGAGATGAGATTGTGCTGTAAAAGTATATTCCACACTAAAACAGCTAGCCTGCTTAGGGGATAAGATCTGGTTCCCACTTCTTTGCATATGTACATTATTGGATATTGTCTGTGACACTTTGGAAGAGGTCCTGGGGCTCCAGGTGATACAGAGAGTTCAGATCCTTTATGTTTATGTGTTTGGTCTACGTTTCTTGTCTGAAAGATCTTGCACTTTTATTCCTATTAACACTGCTTCCCAAGCAAAATCTTTTGTGACTGACTACTCTGGAGTGGAGAAGAGAAGACTTGGAGGATTCAGTGAAATTTGATGTCTCCACCAACTGAGTTCCTTTTCCACAAATCCCAGAACTGTGATTTGAAAAGAAAACGGGTGTTGATACTGGGACCAATGTGATTTCAGATACCACTGTATCTTTCTCATGTGCAGGCTTGCGAGAGGCATCATGAAAATCATAGAAGCCATGAGACCCAAAATCCAGAGAAATTCCCTCACAGTGACAGAAATCATTGAGTGGAAAACCCCTGGAATACATCTAAATATAGATCTATTTTTCCTGTAGAAAACAATCTCTGTGTACTGAGGTGTCTAGTAGGCACGTCAAAACACACTCCCATGTGATGGAGTCAAAAAAGACTTTTGAATGCTGTCTTGAAATTCCACCTTGCATAGATCTCTTACTCAGGTGATAGATTCCTGACATTCTGAAAAAAGACTCTGTAAAGGTAAGCAAGTCATGTAAATATACAAAAATGTGGATAACCTTTCGCCTAGAATGGGCTACAACAGGAGTTAAGCACTGCCTCCAGATTATGCTGGAAATTACCTATAACGCTACTATGTGAAAACTTGAAACATAGTGAAGTTATGAACACCCTTGCAGCAGTGGATAGCTCAAAAGGTAAGCCTGATAATTGCTAATGAGATCCAGACCCACAAGACCTTAAGTAACACCTGAAATCTGTATCAGTAGGTGATATAAATCTTTGAAATCTAAGGTTACTAGAAAACTCAAAAGAGGAAGACGAGTTAAAAGGTTGTGAAGTGAAAGCATTTTGAATTTGGGCACTATCACAAACTGAGGAAGGAAACTCCAGAACTAGTCTCCAGGGATTTTCCTTCTTTGACACAAAAAAGAGAAAAATCTTTTCCCCAACTTGGAAAGAGGAAAAAAAAAGAAGTTATGTCTTACCATAACGTTCCATCTGTGTTGTTGATCTTTGTTCATTCATTACTGATGGGTTATTGGTTCTGTCCTCGGAACCAAGCCAGCCAATATCAAGCTCGTGTCAGCCAAAAACTCTCGAGCCAAGGTCCTACCCAGAATGCTCTGCTCCCTGTTACCTCAGATTGAGTTTGCAAGTTGGCAGATAAAAGTAGAGGCTACCTCTGGTCATAACAGACCTACAAGAAAGGAGTACATGAGATCAACCAAGAACCTCTGTATGGGGGATGGAGGGTAGGAAGTAATGAATGAACAAAGATCAACAACACAGATGGAATGTTATGGTAAGACATAACTTTTTTATCTGATGTTGTTAATCTTAGTTCATTCCTTACTGATGGGACAGAGTCCCCAGCTACCTGTATTCCTGGGTGGCCCTCATAAAGAACATTCCTGAGCACCATGGAGCCAAAGGAAGCTCTACCTCTGCAGGCCAAGTCCAATTTGTAATGAAGAATAAAGGTATGAGGTTTAGCCCAAGTTGCAGCTGAGCAAATATCATTGAGGGAAGCCTTAGCATGGAAAGCTGCTGAAGTTGCCATACATCTTGTAGAATGTGCTTTGACTCTATGAGGCAAGGTGAGATTGTTGTTATAGATAAAGGTAATACAATTTCTCAACCATGAAGCCAATGTAACCTTTCATACAGGATGATCCCATCTAGGTCCAGAAAAAAACAGAAACAGTTGGTCTGATTTACGGGTACATTTTGTTCTGTCCAGATAAAATCATATTTGCCTATAAACATCCAAGGAGTGCAGACAATACTCTCCCTTGTTAGAATGGTTAGGAGATAACACTGGAAGGTCAATAGAATGGCTGATAGATTGCTCTGACACCACTTTTGGTAAAAAGGTAGAATTAGTTCTCAGTGATACCCTATCCTTATGGAAGAAAAGACAGGGAGGTTTGATGCATAAGGCCTGAAGTTCTGACAATCGCCTGGTCAATGTGATTGCAATCAAAGTTTTCCAAGAGAGATATTTTGCATCACATGAAGGCGCAGGTTCAAAGGGGGCTTACAGAGCTTGCAGAACAATGCCAAATCCCAAAGTTGTACGGGTTCTCTAAAGGGAGGTTTTAGGTGGATATCCCCTTTCAAGAAAGTCTTACAGAGTCTGTGTGATTGAGGAACCACTCGTGAGGCTGTAGAATGCACCTGCTCAATTTGTCCACTATCACGTTGGAGCTCCCAGGAATGTGCACTGCAATTAGAAAGCGGTTGTAAGCTATCGCCCACTGCCATATTCTCAAGGCCTTTCGGCATAATCGGTAAGATCTGGTGCCCACTTGTTTGTTAATATACCAGACCACTGACATGTTTTCTGATTGGATTGCAACAGTCCCTGACGGAAGGATGGAGTGAAATGCTTGCAATGCTAGAAGCACTGCCTTCAGTTCCAGGACACTGATATGCAAAAGGGCCTCTGTCTCCAGCCAGGTGCCTTGGACAGAGTTTCCCTGACATAGCCCCCCCCCCCGACGTCCGTGGTCAGCATGGCTATCAGTTGATGGGGGTTGAAAGGGTGAAACCATTGTTGGGGATTTCGAGAAGTCCACCAGAGTAAATCTTGCTTGCATCTCTGAGTTACACTTATCTGAAAGGACAAAGGATGGTGTAGAGGGTACCACTGATTGAGAAATAGCCACTGAAGGAGCCTCATGTGGAATCTGGCTAGAGGAACAATGGCAATCGAGGCTGCCATTGACCCCAATAGCTGGAGTATAGATTGAGCTAGGGATTTGTGGTGACACAGCAGCAGTTGAACTTGTTGTCTTATTCTCTGAAGCCTGTGTTCTGGAAGGGATGCTGTGCAATTTCTCGTGTCCAACAGTACCCCTATAAATTCCAAAGACTGAGTTGGGGTTGTGTTGGATTTCTCCTAGTTTATAGTGATTACCAGGCTTCGAGCTGTTAAGAGAGTATACTGCAGGGCTTCTTCCAGTAAACGCTTGATGGGGGCGGTGAGGAGCCAGTCATCTAGATATGGAAACGCCTGGAATCCTTGAAGTCGCAAGTGAGCGTAACTATTGCCATGCATTTTGTGAAGACTCTGGGTGCTGTAGAGAGACCGAAGGGCAGGGTTCGAAACTGGTAGTGACTGGCTCCTATTCAGAAGTGGAGGTCTTTGTCCATTTTATGTGGTAATATGCATCTTGAAGATCTACAGAGCACATCCAATTTTCTTCCAGAAAAGGAAGGATAGACTGAACTCTGACCATCTGGAATTTCTCTCTTTTTACAAATTTATTTAGTGTATTGAGATCCAGAATTGGTCTCCAGTCCCCTGTCTTTTTTGGCACTAAAAAGAACCTTGAGTAAAAAACGGATCCTATCTGGTCTGCAGGGACCATCTGGATGACTCTTTTTTTGTAGCAGCTTTTGGATTTCATGTGCTGCTGCTTCCCTTTGACTGGGTGGAATGTTGGGTAATACTCTTGATGAGACTGGGCAAAGATGGAAGGGGATGTGATAGCCTCTGGATATTATCCATTGTACCCAAATGTCTGTTGTTATCTTTTGCCAGGCAGCGGGGTACAAGGAGAAATGACCCCTGACTGCTTCCAGAGGTGAGCAGTCAGGCAACACTTCAGGAGCATTGATAGGGTTGGCCAGAGAAAGAATCTCTGGAACCCTGGTTTTGCGGACCTCCTCTGCTCCGAAAGGGGCATCTTTCATTGGAGTTTCCCCCTCTGCCTCTAGGGGAGAACTCGGCACGTGCATCCTGGAAAGAACCCTGTGATTTCTTGTGCCAGATCTTTCTGCTCCTCTGATTTCTGCAGTAGACTCACTGAGGAGTGGAGTGTCTGACACCAATGGCAGACAGGGTCTTGCCATCTTGTTCGCACCTCGCCATCGTATCCTTGACTTTAGGGCCAAACAAAGAAGCGGCCTCTATGGGGACATTCATGAGGGAAGCCTTAAAGGAGTCCGCAAAGTTGGAAAGGCATATACAAGCACGTCATCTGCTAACGATTCCCTTCCGTTGCTTGAGAAATAAGATGTGTGCAAGAGTTGGAAATGGACTCTAGGGCGGCTATCTGAGAAGCCACATTATCATGGACTTCATCAGAAACAGCTCCTCCCAAGGTTTCAGAGAGCTGGTTGATAAGATCTCGCTGAAGCCTGGAAAAATGTGCCACATAATTCAAAGACCTCATGGCGAAGGTCGATGAAGCAAACACACGCTTCCCTAATCTGTCAATCGCCTGGGACTCCTTGTTGGGCGAATGGACAGTTTGGCTCTTTTCTGCCAAATCCTTCTTAGTAGCAGCTGCCACCACCATAGCATCTACTGGAAGCCCTTGTGACCAATGGGAGTGCTCAGCTGAAGGCGATAATATTTTATCTGGTCTCTTAGGTATTGCTTCCATGGTGTCAGGGGCCTTCCATGCACGCTGGACGAGCTCATCGGCAGGCAGGGTGACCCAGGAGGTAGGGGGTCAGGCACGAAAAGCCTGCAGGAATATGGATTCCAAAGAGAAAGGATTAGGGGGCTTCCAGTCACCCCTCTGTCTAAGGATCTCGAGAATGTCACCGAAGGACACCACATTAGAGGGTGACTGTGGGGACCCTCCCCGTCATCAAAATCCCTATCTTTGGTCAATGACTCTTAAGTGGAGTCCATGTGCTTCCTCTTACATGACCCTTTGCAGGGTACTTCCTCAGTGGGAGGTTCTGGGGAAGACTGTAAAGAGGGGGTCTCCTGAGGAGGAGAAACCTGACGGTCTTGTGCCTGGTGTCCAGCAGTTGAAGCTTGTGACAGTTGTGGCACAGAGGGGGGAGAGGACTCCAACAAGTGAGCTTTGCCAGCAGAGGCAAGTGCCCTCTCCTTGGCCTGGTAGGCTGGCCCACCCAAGGAGGGATGGGAGCCCAGAACCAAGCATGACAACCTCGGAACCGGAGTCACACCCCACCCCGACGAGCCCACCCACAGACCAGGAGTCTCAAGAGGACCGTGAACCGTAAGAGAGACAGATAGCATCCCTGGAAGGTGCCATAGAAAAAAACGGCATGGAGCCAGGAATGCCCTCCCCAATGGCACAGCCACTGGCCTGAGATGAGCCCGATGCCCAGTGCACTGAAGGCCATAAGAACGAATCTTGTTCCAAAGTTAGATCCACTATTGGAGTCGGAGGAAGGGAAGCTGCTGTCAGAGTAATAGGCTTCGAAACTTGAGTGGAAGTCGAAGGAGGAGTATACATTGGGGTTTGAGGAGATATACGTTTACCTGAATGAGAGAATGTGGGCTTCAACAGTTGGGAGAGACTTCTGGCCACAAGCAACTGGTCGACATACTGCAACACATCCTATTCAGAGAGACTCTTGGTTGACCTCATGGAGAAGGCTGATGGTGATTCTGGCCTTTCTAGGAAAGGAGTATACTGACTGCTATCAAAAGGATCCAGTGAAGGGGAATATTTGGTCCTTGCTAATTCAATAGGTGCACAGGCCAGAGCTGAGGATGTTTGCACCGAAGAAAATGGTATGGAAAAAGCCTGTGCCGAGAATGTCAGCGCCGTAGTAGATGAAGGTGTCTGCACCGTAATGGCAAAGGTCCTGCAATAAGGATGGCGCCGAGAAGGACTGCATCGAAGTGCATATCGGTGCCAAAAAAGTCTGTGCCATGGAGTACAGAAGAGTCATACTTGGAGCCAAAGGTGATTGTACCAACGGTGCAGAAGGGGACTGAACCTGTATTGATGGTGCCATTAAGGGTTGCAACAGAGTTGTCAGAACTGTAGTTGTCTGCACCGGGAACTCCAGTGGCGGTATCAATAAAGGAGACATGGCTGTAGTCAGAATCATTGGGGGTGGTGTCGAGCCTGGAGTTGACAGGGTCACAGGTGGCAGTGCCTGAGTAGTAATTAACTTCACCTTCTTGTGAGTTGACTCCCTACGATCTCCAGAGGGAGAAGAAAGGAGTGACTTTGATGAAGAAGAGAAAGAACTCCTCTTGCGGGGTTTAACAGGAGGGAGTGTGCCTTCTGACCCAGAAATAGCCTCAGAGAAAGGAGACTTGAGGAGACCTTTCAAAATTAACTTATTCTTCCTCTCGTTGAGAGTCCTGATAGAGAAATGTATACAAATCCCACACAGAGGATCCACAGATAAGTGGGAGACATTAAGACAGTAGACACATAACTCATGGCCATCGGAAAGCGGTAACTTACGGCCACAATCCTTACACTGCTTGAAACCAGTGCTACTTTTCTTATCTGACATAACTGGTGTAAAGAAGAACAATACTAAAAGGAAGAAGAAAGGCTACTCAAAAAAGGGTAAAAAAGAAAGGAAGGATTACCAACGATGGTAATGGAGAATTACCACAAGGTAAGAAGGGAGGGTAATAAAGGGAAAAGACTAAAGGGAGAGAGTCTAAAGTGTGCGATAGGGTAGGAAAATATTAGAACAAACTTTTGAGAAAAATTTAGAGTCAGGACAATATACAAACGTTAATAAAAATTAGACACTTAGCTGAGAGAGTGGCTTGATACGGCTGTACAGCAACGGGGCAAACGAGATCTGAGGTAACAGGGAGCACAGCATTCTGGGTAGGACCTTGGCTCGAGAGTTTTAGCTGACATGAGCTTGATTTATTTATTTATTTTTTTTACATTTGTTGACCAGGATAGTCCAACTGGATTAATGTCCATTTTCAATGGAGGCCCGGGGAGAAAAGCTCCAAGGTAAACAGATAAGTAATAAAGAAAATGAAGTGATGTACTCACCATAACATTCCATGTGAGTTGTTCCATCTCGCCTTCATTCATCACCGATGGGTTCGGAGCCGATCCTCGGCTCTGACACGGCCAACTAGCAAGCTCAAAGTTCTCCAGTAGCTCGAGAACCCACCCTTATCCCATAATGCACTGCTGGAATTACCTCAGATCTTGTTTGCTGCGTACCATATAATAGTACAATAATTATTCTACACTGAAAAAACAGGATGAAGACAGCCTCCAGGTCAACTGTCAGCCAGGAGGGGGAAGGAGGGAGGGACATGAGAATGAAGGCGAGATGGAACAACTCACATGGAACGTTATGATAAGTACATAACTTCTTTATGTGAAGTTGTTCAATCTCATCATTCATTCATCACTGATGGGTATTGTCCCTAGCACCCTGATCCTGGGTGTCTCACAGCAGTACACTCTTTAGACCCATAGAACCAAATGAAGCCCTGTCCCTGGAGGCCTTATCCACTTTGTAATGAGTTATAAAAGTGTGAGGTTTAGACCAGGTGGCTGCTGCACAGATGTTCTCCAAAGGCAATTTGGCTTGAAAGGCTGATGAGGTAGAAACTGCTCTGGTTGAATGAGCCTTTACCTTACTAGATAATGGCATTTTATGACAAGCATATGTATAGGTGATGCAATCCGACAGCCACTTAGACAGGGTTGTTTTAGCAACTGTTTTACCTTTCCTGGTCTCAGAAAAGGACACAAAGAGCTGATCTGATTTCCTAATGTCTTTGGTTCTGTCCAAATAAAATCTAAGTTGTCTATGAACATCGAGTTTATGCAACATATATTCCAATTTGTTGGTATGATTAGGGAAGAAAACGGGCAACTCAATGACTTGATTAATGTTAACCTCAGAACATACTTTGGGCAGAAAGGATGGATTAGTTCTGAGAGATACTCTGTCAGTATGGAAGACCATGTAAGGGGGCTTGATGGAAAGGGATTGGAACTCTGACACTCTACGGGCTGAAGTGATGGCTACTAAGAAGATAGTTTTCCATGACAAGAATTTTAGTCAACAAGATGATGCAGGCTCAAAAGGAGGAAGAAAATATGAGATAACATAAAATTCAAATTTCAGGGGGGATAAGGTGTCTTCACTGGAGGCCTTATGTGAAAGGAACCTTTTAGAAAAGCCTTAGACAATTGGTGAGCCATAATATTCCAACCATCAATTCCTAGATGGAAATTAGATATAGCAGCTAATGGTACTTGTACCGTAGCTGCCTATGCTCCTTTGTTGAAGATTTCTGTCAAAAATTGTAAGATAGAAGACAATGGCACTTGATAAGGGTCAATGTTGTGGGAAGAAGCCCAAATGGAAAATCTCTTCCATTTACTACGATACAATTTTCTGGTGGAAGGTTTGTGGGAAGCCAACAAAATCTGACTAGTGTCATGGGAAAGATTACAGAGCCTGGCTATGTGGGGAATTGGAGCAGCCAATAGGTTAGCTTCAGTGTCTGCAATGATGGGTGAAGACCCCCTGACGGATGTGTCGGCAAGTCCGGAACTGGGTCCAGGATCCATGGATCTTCCAGAATATGATGATAAAGAAACGGGAACCAAATCTGCCAAGGCCAATGAGGGGCTATGAGGATGATTGTCCATCCCAGTGACTTTGCTTTCTGCAAGAATTTGGATATCAGGGGAATTGGTGGAAATGCATAGAGGAGACCCGGGGGCCAATCGTGGACAAGAGCATCCCTTGGGGAGTGACCTGGAGTGGGAATTAGGGCAAAAAAGCTTCTGCACTTGTTGTTGATGTGACTGGCGAAGAGGTCGTAGGAAGGCTGGCCCCATTTGTGGAAGATCCTGTCCACAATCTCTTGTTTGAGGGACCATTCGTGGGGCAACAGATTGCTCTGCTCAGTCTGTCCGCTATTACATTGGATTTGTCCGGGATGTGCGTTGCCAACAGAAAGCGCTGGGATGACAGTGCCCACTGCCATACTCTGAGTTCAGATACCAGACCACTGACATGTCTGTCTCTATTGCAATTGTCCCTAGAGGAAGAGAGTCCTGAAAGTATTGCAACATTAGAAGTACTGCTCTCATCTTCAGGACATTGATATGCAGATGTGATTCTTGATCTGTCCATGTGTCTTGGGCAGTCTTTCCCTGAAATAGCCCCCCCACCCTATCAGGGAAGCGTCCGTGGTCACAGTGGCAACTGGTGGGGAAGCATGAAAGGATGTCCTATCGTAACATGAAGAGACGTCAACCACCACTGAAGATCCTTCTTGCAGGAATTTATCAGGATCATGTGACTCATTGGAAGTTCTTGGTAAGACCACTGCATGAATAGAAGCCACTGAAGGATTCTCATATGCATCCTTGCTAACGGGATTGCTGCAATAGCTGCCACCATCAATCCTAGAACTTTCAATACCTCTGCTGCTGGCACTCTGTTCTTTGATTTTAGGGACATGACGTGTTGGCGAAGAATAAAGATTCTTTCTGGCAGAAGGCAAAGAGTGGTGGTTGACATGTCTAGTTCTGTCCCTATAAACACAATATGCTGCGATGGCAAAAAGGCAGACTTTTCAAAGAGTACTGTAATGCCTAGCTGATCGCAGAGTGTCAGAGTAGCCTCTCTCGCTTGAAGAAGTTGATGCCCTGTGGTGGAGGCAAGGAGCCAATCGTCTAGATATGGAAACACCTGGAATCCTAGACGCCTCAGGTGAGCCGTGACTACTGCCATGCACTTGGTGAACACTCTGCGGGCTGTAGTGAGACCAAAGGGCAGAGCTCGGAAGTGATAATGATTGGCTCCCAGCCGGACATGCAGGTGATCTCTGGATGGTCTGGCCATCTTTATGTGGTAGTACACATCCGTGAGATCAATCGAACACATCCAATTGTCCTTCCCCAACAAGGGGAGTATGGACTGTAGCGTGACCATTCGGAACTTCTCTTTTCTCACAAATTGGTTGAGTCTGCTGAGATCCAAAATGAATCTCCATTCCCCTGTTTTCTTTGGAACCAAAAAGAACCTTGAGTAAGTTCCGAATCCTGTCTGGTCTGCTGGGACTGGCTGGATGACTCTTTTTTCTAGCAATCGGCGTACCTCTATTGCTGCTTGTCCCATGTGGCTGGGTGGAACATCCGGGATTTTTCTGACAGGAAGAGGCTGGATGGAGAATGGTATAAAATACCCTCTGGAAATGATACTTCGTACCCAACTGTCGTTTGTTATATTTAGCCAGGCTTTGGGGTACAAGGATAAGCGACCCGCGACTGCCTCCAGAGTAGGACAGACAGGCCTCCCTTCGAGAGCTCTGGTAGGATTGACCAGAGGAGTGATCTCTGTCACCCTGGTGTTGTGGACCCCCTCTGCCGCGAGGGCGGCATCTTCCATTGAAACCCCCTCCTCTGCCTTTGGAGGGGGGCTCTCCACATGTGTCTTGAAATGCTCCTTGGGCTTTCCGGAACCACATCTTTCCTCCCCTCTGACCTTTGGGAAAGGGTCGAGTGGGGGTGGAAAAACGGACTCTGATGGCAGACAGAGTCTTTCCTTCTTGCTCACACCTGGTTAAAGTCTCCTTCACCTTTGGCCCAAACAAGGATGAACCGTCAAATGGGGTATTATTAAAGGAAGACTTGAAGGGTTCCGTAAAGGAACAGAGTCGCATCCAGGCATGCCTACGGAGAGCAATTCCTGTACCTGCAGCTCTGCTCGAACCATCAGCTGTGTATGATACGAGACGCATGGATGAGTTGACTATTGAATTGAGGGTAGAGAGCTGAGTGGCAATCTTATCGGATACACTCGAAGCTACAGCACCCTGAAGAGTATCTCCCAACTCCTTAAAGAGATCTCTCTGCAGTCTGGTAAAATGTGTCAAGTAGTTCAGTGATCTGAGTGAGAAAGTCGCTGAACTGAACATGCATTTCCCATATCTAACCATGATCCTAGATTCTCTATTAGGAGGATGGATAGATAAGGAAGTCTCAGATATTTCCTTTTTGGTGGCTGCCGCCACCACCATGGCATCAACAGGGACTCCCTTGCTCAAAAAGGACTTATCCACAGGGGCTGAAATAAACTTATTAGGCGTCCGAGAAACAGGTTCCATAGATTCTGGAGACTCCCATGCCCTACGAGAGTCCAGATCCATAAGTTCATCGTAGGGCGGAGATACCCAAGAGGTGGAAGGTTGAGACCCAAACACCTTCAGGAGAACCGACTCATCCTCAGTAGGGCTCTTGGACTGCCAATCACCCCTCTGCCTAAGGATTTCAAGAATCTCCGCAAAGGAGATGTCTTCAGAGGGGGATCTGGGCGACCTTTCTGATTCATCCAGGTCGGTGTCCGATGTGAAACACTCCTTGGGGGGAGTCCAAATGCCTCCTCTTGCATAATCTCTTCCTGGGAACCTCTTCAGGGGGAACTTCTGGAGAGGCCTCAGAAGAATGGAGCGCCCTGTGGGGCTACCTGACGCTCTGGATCTCTACGCTTGGGAGGACCAGAGGAAACAGATGCAGGCACTTTAGGGGAAGAAGAGGCCAGACCTTGAGATAAGGAAGTCTTGGGAGACAATATTTGCCTCATAGCATCGAAAGCACCTTGGCTCCGACGAGGAGGAGTTGATGGCTCCGATGCAGCCACAATCTCCTCCCACACCGAAGCCATGGGCTCCGAGCCTGACGTAGGAGCCGAGCTCACCCGAGCCGAGGACCCGAGAGGAAGAGTCAGCACCCACAAGTTGGTGCAGCTATCCTCCCCGGACCCGATCGGAGAGTGTCGGCTCCTAAAGTCCCCGGTCGGCGCTGAGAACGTCCGAGCAGATGGAGCCGACGACACTGGAGCAGGTGTCAGCTCCAATGGATTCACGATCATCAGGTTAGCCTCCTCCGGCTCCGAAGGTCCGATATGGCTCGGACGAGGAGCAGACAATTCAAGGGTAGTGGTCTTCGGTTCCAACGGTTGTGTCTGAGCTGACAGCAATTTAACTAGGCCTGGTGCCTTCAAGCATTTCTGAACCAGCCGGTCCATATCCAGATCAGATAAGCTGACAGAGGACCTAGAAGAGTGGACAGATAGAGCCGACTGGAGCAACATGGAAGGAGGTTTTTTGGTAACTGGTTCGAAGGCTGTGTTCCGGTTCCAAAAAGAGCAGACTGTCGGCTCCGAGGGCAGTGGAGTCGAAGTCACCACAATTTCTGACCTCTTTCTTTTCTTGGATCTAGAATCAGTGGAAGACTTAGAAGATTTGGATGATTTACTGGCTCCATCCTGGTCAGACAATGCCTCAGAAAAGGGGTGCCCCTTTCAATCAATTTCCTCTTCCTTTCAGCTAACACTCTTGTGGAAAAGGAATGACATATGCTGCAAGACTCTTGCAGATGTACCTCACCCAAGCAGTAAACACACTGCACATGGGCATCTGTGACTGACATTTTCTTTCTGCAGTCTAGGCACTTTTTAAACCCAGACTTTGGATGCTTGTCCTTATCTTCAGACATTACACAACTCAAGCACACTAATTAACTAAGAGCTGTTTTAAACTAAGTAACTCACACAAACATACACACAGCCCAAAAAGGGGCACTAACAACTAATAACTACAAACAGTAAACAGAGATCCAAAACGACAGTCCCAAAGGGGATCATTGACTAATTACTAATCCTAAGGCCAAAAGGCTGAAGGCAAGACAGAATACTGAGGAAAGGGGTAAAAACACAAAAAAAGTACTATTTACTAACTAGTATATCTGCTACTATGAATAGAACAAAGTATATAAAAAAATGAAAATATAACTTACTGAAAGTTGAAAAACTCCCAAGAAAGTCTCGAGCCAAGCTGGAAACCAAGAGATTCGTGCCATGGCAAACTAGATCTGAGGTAATTCCAGCAGTGCATTATGGGATAAGGGTGGGGTCTCGAGCTACTGGAGAACTTTGAGCTTGCTAGTCGGCCGTGTCAGAGCCGAGGATCGGCTTCGAACCCATCAGTGATGAATGAACGGCAAGATTGAACAACTTCACATGGCATATTACCAAGCTAGACAGATAAGTAATAACGAAAAAGACATATTATAGATAAGATATTTACAAATGACATAAGCAGACATGAAATAGACAATTGGCCGGCTCGGTTCCGAGGACAGAACCAATAACCCATCAGTAAGGAATGAACGAAGATCAAAAACATCAGATCTTCTATTACACCCTGAGAAAGCATATGATGTAGGACAGGAAAATAAAGAATGATTTTGTCTTTTCAACAAGGGGAATCCCTTGAAAATTAGCAATATCTTCCTACTGCCACTGATGTCCTAGAAGGATTACATTCAAGCCCATTTGTCTGAGATAATCTGTTGTCAAAGTGAGATCTGAAGATTCAGACTTTCTGAAAGGTGTAAATGACTGTCAGAGTGGGAAGGCAGAAAAAGGTCCCTTATATAGTAATTCTGCCTTATCTGACTGTCCTTTGTTCTGGGGGTTCCTGCTTTCTTTTTGGAATCTACTTGCTATTGCTTTTTAAATGTCTGCTTACCAGCATTCCGCTGAGACATTTTATTTTGTTTCTTGCCAAAACTGGACGAGGGAGCAGAAAACCCCTTGGAGAATTTAGAAAAGAAGGCTAAGAAATTCTCTGAATAAGATTACCTCTATCATCATTCTTTTTGACAACCTCTGCAACACATAGTCTGAAAACTAAATCCCCAGGCAAAGGAGATTACAAAGTTTCATTTTGACATCTTCTGGGAAGAACTGCAAATGCATTTAGAATTAACAAAACGCTTGCAGCAGCTGGATTAACTAAAGCTATAGCTGCTGGGTCAGATCTGGGATTAGTGTATAAAAATTTGAAAGATTACAGAGATCTCTACATTCTACCTGCTTTCTTAAACACAGCAGGCAGGCTTTCAGGGAAACCTCAGGCTATTGCAAACACATCCACCAATACCGACAACATTGGAGGGATAGGCAAGGTTTCTGGAAATTCCAGCTGAAGTAAATAAAGAAGTTAAGTATCACTATAATGTTCCATCTGTGTTGCCCATTTCCATTCTTACTCAACAAATGGGTTCAGATACGACCTGTGGATCCAGCTCAAACACTTTTACCAGCTTGTGGAACACTGAAACTCTCTACCTCCTCACTTACCCTACCCACAACGCACTAGTCCCCTGACATCCTCAGAACTTGTTTGCTGCACTTCAACCATGTATGACGCAAAAGAAGATGAAATTACAACATCTGTAGCTCAAATAAAGGAACATTGGTTCCTTCAGCATCTTTCAATCTTTCCAGAAGTCAAATGCTAGGGGGTTGGAGGGAGGACAGTTGAGAAAGAATGAAAATGGACAACAGAGATAGAACATTATTGTAAGATAATAACTTCTTTATTTGATGTTGTCATTTTTATTCTTCCTCAACAAATGGGACAGAGTCCCCAGCTACCTAAATCCCGGGAGGACTCTAAGGAAGGATATTCCTGAGCACCACTGAGCCAAAGGCTGCTCTTCCCCTAGAGACCATATCCAATTTATAATGAGCAATAAAGGTATGAGAATTCGCCCAAGTTGTAGCTGCACAAATATCATTCAATGAAGATCTGAATAAAAAAGCTGAAGAAGTTACCATAGATATGGTGGAATGTGCTTTTGGTTGCTTAGGAAAAGATAAACCCAGTTTATTAAAAACAAAGATAATACAACCAGTTAACCATTTGGCTAAAGTTATTTTAGAAACTGATTTACTTAATTTTGAGTCCAAGAAGGAGACAAACAATTGTTCTGATTTCCTTATATTTCTGGTTCTATGGTGATAAAACCATAATAGTCCATCTTCCTTTCATTTTGGCTTTTTCCCTGTTAGGGGTCACCACAGCAGAACAGTCCACAGAATGACTGACAGTGGAATTTTACGGTGTCAAGTTGCCAGCCCGGCACCCAACCTTCCACAGAAGGTGCACACATGCACACACTCACACATAGGGCCAATTTAGTGTGTCCAATCCACCCGCAGCATGTCTCTGGGATGTGGGAGGAAACCCTCGCAACCACAGGAAGGGCATGCAGACTCCGCACAGAAGACAACCCAGCTGAGAATCAAAGTGAAGAACCTCTTGCTGTAAGGCAGCAACGCTAACCGCTGCGCCACCAAGGCTGCCCAAAAAAACCTAATTGCTTGTGAACATTCAAAAGGTGTGACATACTCTCCTGTACTTGAGAAATTTGGAAAGAAAACTGGAAGGTTGATAACCTACTTAGTGTTGCATTTTGACACCACCTTAGGAACAAAGGAGGGGTTGTTTCATAAGGATACCCTATCTTTATAAGAAGAGGTAATGGCCACCACAAATACAATTTTCCAGGTCAAAAATGTTACATCACACTTAGCTGCTGGTTCAAAAGGAGGTTGTGTCAATGACTGTAAAAGAATATGTATATCCCACGGAGGAATGGGATCCTTTAATGGAGGTCTAATAAGAAAGGTTCCCCTCAGAAAGTCTTTACAAAGTTTGGAAGAGACAAAGATGAATTATTCACTCCTGCATGAAAACGGGAAATGGCAGCTAACTGTAGTTTAATAGTAGAAGAGCTAGCACCTTCATTAAACCTTGCAGCTAAAAATTCAGGAACTTTAGGAACCAGTGTT
The DNA here is from genome assembly GCF_019279795.1 of Protopterus annectens. NCBI lineage: Eukaryota > Metazoa > Chordata > Ceratodontiformes > Protopteridae > Protopterus > Protopterus annectens. The sequence continues at coordinate 1,248,903,278 of NC_056745.1, forward strand.
GAAAAAGAGTCAACGCCTTTTTGCTGCACACAAAAAAAGAAGCTATGTACTTACCATAACATTCCATCTGAGCTGTTGGTTTTTCATTTGTCTTCAACATGTCTTCAACATGTGGGATCATATCCAACTCGGCTGAGTACTACAGCTCTAGGATCCAAAAATCTGACCTCCTCTCCTACCCATGATGCCCTGCTCTCCCTTCATCCCCTCAGATCAAGTTTGCTGCTCATATTCTATCTATTGTGTACCACAAAAAGTTATAAATATATGTCCCTGAATAGAATAGAAAAAGAGGAGCATAAACAGATAAAGCGATATTCATATCCATATCCATCATGTCTTAAAAATTTGGAAGGGGAGGTTGAAGACAAATGAAAAACCAACAACTCAAATGGAACGCTATGGTAAGTACGTAACTTCTTACCTGAAATTGTTGTTTTTCATTTGATCTTCAACCTGTGGGACAGAGTCCCCAGTTACATAACTCTTGGGAGGCCCTCATGAAAGGATATTCTGGAGCACAACAGAAACAAAGGAGGTCCTGTTCCTGGAAATAGTGTCCAATTTGTAATGAGATATAAAGGTATGTGAATTAGACCAAGTAGCCACAGAGCAAATATCAGCAATAGGAACTCTAGACCAAAAGGCAGCGGAAGTGGACACAGACTTGGTAGAATGAGCCTTGATGGGTACAGCTAAGGGTATTCCTTTAATGGAGTAAAGAAGTGAAATGCAGCTTGTAAGCCAATTAGCCAGAGTCACTTTGGAAATTGGTTTCCCAAATTAGCTTGCAAGAAGGATACAAAGAGCTGGTCAGACTTCCTGAAATGTTTAGTTCTATCCAAATAAAACTGTAATTGTCTATGTACATCTAGCATATGGAGTTTGTATTCACCTTTGTTTTGAAAATTGGGGAAGAAAACTGGGAGACTGATGACCTGATTGATGTTAGCCTCAGATGCAACCTTGGGAAGGTAAGATGGATTGGTATGTAAACTCACTCTGTCCTTGTGGAAAATCAAGTAAGGTGGCTTAATAGATAATGCTTGAAGTTCAGACACTCTTTTACCTGAAGTGATGTCTATTAAGAAGGCAATCTTCCATGACAAGAACTTCAAATCAACTTTAGCTGCCAGTTCAACAGGAGGCACAACCAATGCTTGCAAAACCATAGTGAAGTCCCATGGAGGAGTGGGATCCTTGATAGGTGGGTGAAGAAGAAAAGTGCCCTTAAGAAAAGTCTTGCACAACTTAGATGAAGCCAAATGAATTTTCTCCAATGTGAAAATTAGAAATGGCTGCCAATTGCACTTTCACAGTAGAAAGCTGCTCCTTTATGAAAAATAGATGCTAGAAAATCTAAAACAGCAGGAATGGGAGCCATAAACAGATCCAGCTGATTTTGGTGAGCCCAAAGAAAAAACTCTTCCACTTACTCTTATATATTTTCCTGGTGGAAGCTTTATGCTCTGCAACTAAATTTTTTCTAACTGGGGAAGAGAGCACAGGATTTCTAGCCATCACTGGAAATGGAACAACCAAGCATTCAATTTCAGACCGGATCGATCTGGGTGAGAGCATCCCAAAGGATGGGACAAAAGGTCCGGACTGGGATCCAGAGTCCATAGTGGACAAACCAGGTGAGACCAAAGGAAGGGAAACCAAACTTGCTGAGGCCAAAAAGGGGCAATGAGGATTACTCTGCTTTTCAACCTCTGAGCTTTCTGAAGGAATTTGGGAATGAGAGGAAAAAGAGGGTAAGCATTAAGCAGACCGGGGGGGGGGGTCAAGCATGGACTACAGCATCTCTCGGTGACTGTCCCTGAGGAAGGATCAGGGCAAATAACTCGCTGCATTTGGTGTTGGAAGGAGATGCAAAGAGACTGCAGCAAGGTTGACCTCAATTTTGGAAGATCATGTTTGCTACTGAAGGGTTCAGAGACCAATTGTTAGGCATCAGAATGGTCCTGCTGAGCCTGTCTGCTAGAATGTTTGATTTCCCTGGAATGTGTGTTGCCACTAGAAAGCGACTGGAAGAGATTGCCCATTGCCACAACATCATGGCCTCTCGACATAAGGGGTAAGACTTGGTTCCTCCCTGCTTCTTGATATTCTGCATGATTACTATTGTTCTCCTTAAAGGCCTGCATCCAAAATCCCAGTCTCTCCTAGTTTCTTAAATTTCCCCCATGTTTCATTATCATCCCTTTTCACTTTGAATTAGTTTTCTACTTGTGCTATGTAAAGGAGTCTTAACAGTGCAGATCTGAAATACCCCTTCAGATTGGGTAATCCGAGTCCGTCCTGTTCTAGTGGAAGAATAAGATAATCCCACTTGATTCTTGCCGCCTTCCTCTCCCAGATAAAGTCCTTCAGCTCTTTATTAACTGCTACCCACAACTTCTCCTCTGGTTGATAAAAATATGCCTGACCTGTGCATAAGACTAAAGGGACTAAAAATGTTTTAACTGCTTGTATCTTACTATCCATATAACAAAGCTTAAATTTTCTTAGTTTTTGTATTATATTTTGTTTGGTCTCTTCCCACATACCCTTAGCTGCCACACTAGAATCATTTTAATCCATACTCTTAAATATTTCATTTTATCAAGTCCCCACAAATATGGGTATTTCTGAACCAGTTCATGTGTGGGTGCATATTGTCTTTGCTTTAACTTCATTAATTTTGTATGGCAAAAGATATGAAACTGTCACAAAATGATTCACAGCACTGTAATGTCTTTTTCTGTTTTTTTTCAGGTACAAAATAATATCTGTAAATAAAGCCAACTTTTCTTGACTACCATGCCAATTATATCCTTGAATTTCTGAGTCCCTTATTTTCTTTGCCAATGGTTATAAATATAATGCAAATAATAAAGGGGAAACAGGACAACCCTTCCTGGTTCCTCTACTCAAGCAGAAATTATCAGAGAGGACCCCACCCAGTATAATTTTTGCCGCCGATCCCTCATATATTCCCTCCTAATCAACCTTATACTTTTTTCAGGAAATGCAAATCCTTCCATTGCCCTGGTAATGAAGTCCCAGCTTACTCTTTAAAATGCTTTCTTTGCATCAAGACCCAACAACAACAATGGTATTTTCTTAAATTCTGCTTCCCTCTGGACCATCAATGTTCTGTTAATGTTGTCAAATGCTTGTCTCCCCTCCACAAAACCACACTGATCCATATCTATCAGTTTTGGCATTACTTTAACCATTCTTTTAGCTATTATAGGCATGAATACTTTACAATCATGGTTTAGTATTGAAATTGACCTGTATGAAGCTGGATCTGATGGATCCTTACTCTTTAGGTATTACAGCTACCACTGGTTTCTTCCAGGATGGCAGTATTTCTCCTCCTCTTAAGATACTGTTAAACAAAACCTTCCAGATCTTTATCATTTTTTTCCCTCCCAGTTTCCAAACTTCCACAGGAATACCATCTCTTCCTGGGGACTTTCCTGTAGATTGGTTATACAGCACAATTTTTATCTCATCTCTTCTTATCCTAACTGCTAGTAATTGCGCCTCATCTGCCTCTAACCTTGGCATATTTAATTCTTCCATAAACATTTCCTTTTGTATGCTTCCTTGATTTTCATATTTCTCTACTTTATAGACAGTCTCATAGAATTTCTGAAATATTTCTAATACCTCTAAATGATCTCTTTTTATCTTCTTTGTTATAGGCTCCCTAAATTTGGTGACAGCCCTTTCTACTTTCTTTTGCCTGAGTCATTGTGCTAACAGTTTTTGTGCTCTAATGTTATCAAAAAGCAGTTGCTTAATGCAATCTTTCTCAGCTTGTACATACTATCGAGGTAATCCCTCACTTTCTGCCTAGCATTCTGCAGTTGATCTTCTTCTTGTTCTGTGAGATTCCCCCTGTTCTGCAATACTTTCACATTTGTCAGTTCCTTTAAATAATTTTTGTTACTTCTTAACCATAGCTCCCTTTCTTTCATTTCCACCCTATTTTAAACTCCACCTTAATTTTATCCCACTCCCTAGCTATATTTTCAGAAGAATTTTGTATCCTCTCTAACAGCTCCTGAATAATCCCCACTATGCATTCCTTAAATCCCTCTCTTTTCAATAGACAGGTGGGAAAGCACCAACGTCTCATTTGTATTTCATTATGCTGTGTTTTTATTTTAGTTATTATTGGTGCATGATTTGAAATAGTTATTGGCTGGTTATCAAGACCTACAATTAAATGCACATGTTCCTGTGAAATGTAAATTCTGTCTTAGCCTAGCCCAGTTTTTTATATCTTGGGGAATATGTAAATTCACTCCAAACACCCATTACTGAATTCACATCTTCCACGCCAAATATTTTCATAAACTTCTTCAAAAGTCTACCCACTTTTGTTATATTTTCCCTTCTGGGCCCCCAAGCACATCCTCACTGCTGCAAATCAAGTTCTAGTTATTACTTATAAGTAATATTCCTTGCTGAACTCTACATTATTCCTCCAATTTTTTAAGCTCCATTACAGCAGTTGTAGGTGGAATGTAAATACATGCCAGTGTAATCCTCCTCTCTTGCCAGTAGCCCATTAACATTACAAATCTGCCATCATTATCTTTTTCCATCACTATTGGAGCTCCTCTTGCAATTAATATAAGTACTCCTCTTTTCCTTTGTCCCACGTATTCTGCTGAATAACCATCCTGAAAACCTTTCTTTACCAAATTCATATGCTCATTTCTTTCTACGTTTGTCTCCTGTAACATAGTTATTTTTACTCTACATTTTTAATATAGTTCACTACGCTTTCTTGTTTGCATTTATATGTGAGGCCATTTACATTTAAAGACATTAATGAAAGCATCATTGTATTAAAAAGTTATTATTCTCACCTTTTATGTATAACAACTTTTTTGTTAAATTCTAGTTACAGCTTTTGTGTTACATGCATACACTGTTTGGCAGGTTGAAATTTTATACAGTTGTTTCTTGTCATATCCATTTGAGTCTATGTCACATCTTATAAAACTTTTTTGTTTTATTGAAAACCCTCAAACAAAAAATGCAAACACACCCCAATACCCCCTAAAACCTATTAACTTAATACTAATACACAAAACTATGTACACTTTCAAATATTGAAAAATAAACTAAAGTGGCAAACTGACAGCCACACTCACAGACTTGAGCAAACATAAAAGAAAGATCATCCATGTTAAGACACAAGGTGCAACCTGTGCTTCTACTAAGTGCTGCTTGGTTTTGTCTTGTCTTTATAGCTCTCCCAGCTGGGAAAACCCCTGAATCTTTTAAGAGAACATTAACTACCTTGGGAAAGCCCCTGAATGCTTTCAAAGAACATTGTCTACTTTGGGAAAACTCCTGAATGCTTTCAAGAACATTACCTACTTTGGGGGAACCCCTGAATGGTTTCTGAGAACATTATCTCTTAGCTAAGTTTTCTTTTTTTTTCCTTCAGCCAATCACTCTCCACCAGGCTGTAGCTAGTTTCTCTTTAGGAGAGTGTCTCCATGGAGACATGAGAAACAGGCAGCCAGTTTCTTTTTATCAGACAGTTTCCATGGAAACATGAAGACCAGCTGCAGAATTGTTACTGAGCTTCCATGTATTTGCTAGAAAAAAGCCTCATAATATTCAATGTTCTTTTTCATTTACTTGCTCTCTCTTAAAAACTTAATAAATCAGTCTAAGGTCTTTAATCCAGTCATTTCCCCATGCAAGAATGAGAAAAAGCACATTAATCTCTCCTTTACCATTTTTAACCAGGCTTTTTTATGCATTACAGTGCCTACCTTTCTTAAAACTGAACAAGAAGAGAGGGAGAAGGGTGAAAGAAAAAAAAGAAAAGCACCTGTCCACAGTCCCCATTATACTTAAACAGAACTGAAAAAATGTTGCTTTATAGCATGTAAAGAAAACCACATGCCACAAAATTGGTACTATTTAAGGAAAAAATATTTACTTACAGTTAACTTCCTCTTTCCTCTTGCCCTCCCCAAAGCACTTTTCTGAACATTAATGACATGGAGTAGGGCATATGCTTTAGAGTTCCCCACAAGTCCGACAAACTCTGAAAAAGTTCAATATTTCCAGATTTTCTTGTTCTTTCATACTTCACAAATAAAATTATTGCATTGTAATCCCATATTAAGTTACTGGCTTTATTACTGTTCATCTCCAAAATCCTATCTCTGCTTTATTTTCAATGTACTCTCAATTCTTCTAGTCAATTCTTGTTTTCCCTTTCTTCTCTCCAACATTTTCCATTGAAACATTGGAAAAGATTTCACAGGTACAGTATCTATGGGGTCTATATTACCAGATGAACAAGAAGCAGAATCTCCATCTGTTTCATGGCTCACTTTTTGTTGGACAAACTTTTGTATTTCCTCCTTAGCATGTAGTTCATCAAAAAATTATTTTGTCCCTCCAGGGAAGAATACCTTGAAGACAGTGGGGTACAACAGTTAGAATCTCACAGCTGTATCTCAACAGTCCCTGAATAGTGGAATAAATTTGCTCCTCTTCTGTCTGGGGTACAATGAGTAATCATTCTCTACAAGCACTACGATGTCTCCCACGTTTAGTACATTGTCCTTCTGCCACAATTTTGTCAGAATCAACTCCTTCTGCTGGTAGGATCGCATCTTTACTATTAAAGGTCTAGGTTGCTTTCTTACAGCCATGTTGGGAGCATACACACAATGTGCCCATTCAACTAACAACTTCTGTTGTGGAATACTAGTCCAATTGCTTATTTGTGATTTCATAACATTAATACAGTCTGTTCCTTCCAGCTTCTCTGGTACAGCTCAAAATCTCAGGTTTTTCCCTATGTGCTTTATCCTCTAATTCTATTATTTTTTGAAAGAACTCTTCCTGAGCAGTCTCATATTCAGCAACCCTTTTCTTTATTTCGACCTCTGAATATTGCAGCTTTATCATCTCATCTGAATATCTGTTTAAAGGTTCTTCCATTTTTTCCAGCCTTTTGTTATTTGTGCTGATATACCCCATCAGTGTTTTGTTTATTTTAACCAGTCTGTATGCAGTTGTCTTGTATCTTCCTGTAAGGTTACTGGACGTCATGTTTGAAGGTCGCATTGCTTCTTGCTGAACAGCTTCAGAACTCTCCCCACTCAGTGTTTCTTCCTCTCTTTTTGTAGCTGATTTTTCAAGGTTTTCTGTATTTCTTTATTCCTGGCATCCAGACAGCGCACTTACTAGCCAGTTACTGAAATTTACCCATAAACACAAGTCTACTGGCATTCTCTGCAGAGTTTCTGTTTTCACATTGGAAGAGCTAAAAACAAGCTTCTGCTCAATGTACAGCCATCCTGGAAGTCGCTTTATATGCAAATTGTTCTGTAATGGAGACCAGGTTCCTTGGACTGCCTGACCCAGTTAATGGCCCCCCATCTGAGCTGAGAAGTGTCCGTGGTCACCATGGCCTTTGGGGGAGGAAGAATAAGGGGACGACTGTGTTCAAGAACCTGTGATTGAAGCCACCAGAGAAAAGAATCCTTGCATACTCGAGATAGTCTGACCAGATAATTTACAGTACAACATAGAAGAGCCAATTGGACTGCTAGTGTCCATTGAAGTATTCTCATATGGAAATGAGCTGCAGGAACAAGAATTATGGTGGCAGCCATGAAATCTAATGCTCTTACAACCAGACATGTTGGAGGTAAAGGGATGTCTCAAATCTGTTTGACATAGAGTCTGAGAGTGGAGGCCCTGTCTGGAGGGAGGAGTTAAGTAATATGTCATGTCCAGATGGGCCCCGATGAAGTCTATCACCTGGATTGTATGTAGATGCAATTTCTTTAGATTGATGGAGATGCTCAAGGTTGAGGCTAATTGAAAAAGGTAGTCTCTGGCCTTGAGGAGTTGATGCCTGGTGGCAGCAGTGAGGAGCCAATTGTCCAGTTAGGAAAACACATGGAATCATTGCAGTCACAGGTGAGCTGCCACTACTGCCATGCATTTGGTGAAAACCTTTGGGGCTGTGTTGAGAACTGGTAATGACTGGCTCCCAGCTGGAAGCGGAGAAACTTCTGGAGCGCCTGTTCATTTTTGATATGACACTATGCATCCTAAAAGTCTAGCGAGCACATCTAGTCGTCCTTCTGCAAGAAGTGCAGAACAGACCGAATTGTGACCAAAAGGCAACTGATTTGTTCAGGTTTGTAAGATCCAAAATGGTTTTGAGGTCCCCCATTTTCTTGGGCACTAAAATTGTATTTACTTAGTTACTGACATTTGTTGAATAAATATAATAAAAAGAATCTTGAATAGATGCCTGATCCAAGCTGGTCTTGGAGGATGGTCTGGGTGACTCTTTTTGCTAACAGCTTTGAAATTTCTAATGCTGCAGCCTCCCTCTGATTGGGTGGAACATCAGGGCAGTCTTGATTGGGGTGGGAGTTTGGAAAAAGGGTATGATATAACCTCTGGATATGATGTTCACCATCCAACTGTCTCTTGAGATGGTTTCCCAGACAGTTGGTGTAGAGACAGACATCCCCGACTGCCTCCAGAGACAAGCAGTCGGGCAATCCTTCAGGATTGCTGAATTGGCCTGTCTGAGAAGGTATCTCAAGACCCCTGGTTCACTGGACCCTCTCTGCCATGAGGGCAGCATCTGCTATTTGCGCCATTTCCCCTTCTGCCTCTGGAGGAAAATTCTCTCTCTGATTCCTGGAAAGGACCTTGAGATCTTTGAACCACAACTTTTTACCATCACGCTGGTTCCTGAAGAAGGACTGCTGAGGTGTGGCAAAACGGATTCTGATGGCATCAATGTCTTTCTGTAATTCTCACTCTGGGAGAGTTTCTCTCTCTCTCTAACTGTAGGTCCAAACAATGATAATCCCTCAAAAGGGGCATTGCTGAATGATGCCTTGAAGGGTTCTGTGAAATCATAAAGCTGCATCCACGTGTGGCCTTAATGGCAAGGCCTGAATCAGCCACCTGTGAGACACCTTCTGCAGCATACAAGATTAGCCTCATGGATATATTCACTCTAGAAAGAAGGGTGGCCATTCTGGAGGAAAAAGTCTTCTGTTCCTCAGCAGACATGGACTCTGGAGTAGCACTGTAAAGCTCCTTGACCAGGTCTCTCTGTAGTCTGGTCACATGTGCCAAGTAGTTTAGCGCTCACAGTGCACAGGTCAGTAAAGCGTACCCCCACTTAATGAACCTGTCCACTGTGCTGAATTCCCTCTTAGGGGAGTGGACAGAGGAGCTTTCTGGGACAGCTCCTTCTTGGTGGCTGCTGTGACCAACATGGCATTGACTAGGACACCCTTTGTCCAATAAGGTCTATCAGATGGAGTGCTAAGGATTTTATCTGGGCATTTTGGAATGGGTTCTACTGTGTCTAGCTCTTTCCATGCCTTGCAGAAGATCAGAACAATAAGGGGGACTTGCAGAGGGGACACTCAAGATGTAGATGGGCCTGACCTGAAGGCTTCCAGGAACACCAATTCCTCATGGTTAGGGTTTTGGGCAGAACACCCACCCTTCTGGTGCAGGACTTACATGATGTCACCAAAGGAGACATCCTCAGGTGGGCATCTAGGAGACCCTTTCCCTTCATTCAAATCAGTGTCTTCAGTGAAAGATTCTGGGGGGATCCAAGTGCTTCCTTCTGTAATGTACGCTTACGTTGGACCTCCTCAGTGGGTGTTCCAGGGAGGTATCATGTTCCAAATGGGAAAAGACACAGAAGCTCTTCTGGGAAGGCTGTCTGGGAGGTTACAGAAGGGATGACTCAGGCACAAACTCCCTTGAGGAGGGACAAGGCTCTGAAAAGGCTGAGCTAAAGCTCTTCTAGGCATGGAGAGAACCCTCTCCAATACTTTGAATGCCAAGGGTGAACAGGAATCCAAGGGAACATCTGCCAGAGCCTAAGCTGTCAAAGGAGAAGCCCTATGAGACCCAGCCACTCCCAGATCCGAGAGGGGAGTTGGAGTTGAGCTATCAACTGCCAAGGCTCTGTGGGGAACAGACAGCTCGAAAACTTCATCGCTGACATCAAACCCTCAGATCTCATGCCCATGCTATGCCTCTGAGAGTCGCCCTACTCTGAGAAGGTCAGTGCACAACCACTCAGGGCAACCACTGGAGTCAAGGTAATAATACCTGCAGGCTCCGACATCTCAACTCCCAGGATCCTCAGACCTAACAACTCAAAGCCAAGGGTCAGATCGGAGAAGAAGAAATGGGAACAAATTAAAGGCTGATGGCTCACGGATCCAACAGGGGATGGGGCAGGCAAAACCCTCAGCTGAATCTGTGCCTTGAGAAATCTCATCAACATCCTGTCAACCTCAGCTTCAGAGAGGCTTTGAGAGGACCTGGCAGAAGAGGCTACATAAGGTGGCCTGGAGACTGCAATAAAGGCAATTTGGGCCTTGAGGTACTTGGCTCCAAGGAGGACCTTGGAGACTGGAGCTGAGAAGAGTCTTCACAGACAATTGGATGAGAGTCCTTAGGATCCAATGTCTTAGCAGTTTTACTAGGAAGTCCACCAGTCAGAGATGGTGCTCTGTCTGGGGACTGTTTCTTTTCTTTATGTTTCTTGGAGGGGTTTGAGCCCCTGAAGTAGATGGAGTCACAGAGGAGGAAGAAGAGGGTAAAAAGTCCTTTAAAATATGCTTATTCTTCCCATAAATAACAGCGCACTGGTTGAAGCAAGCACATATGGTACAGGAGGAGTCCAACTGAGCATACTACACACTCCATGTGGGCATCCGATAGAGGAACCTTACGTCCACATGTAGCACACTTTTTAAACCCAGATGGCTTTTCTGACATAATGAAAAAGCTAAAAGAAAAAAGCAAAACCCAAGGAAATTAAGTTTTTTTTTTTTTTTTTTTTTTTATAAAAAAAGAAAAGAAAGAAAAGAAGTTAGGAGCAGAAGGACTGAGAATACACACAAATAACCCAAGGGAACTCAGAATAGTGCAATCTCAGTGCTGACAAAAACATGGCAAGTGAGATCTGAGGGGATGAGGGGAGAGCAGGGCATTATAGGTAGGGGAGGAGCTCAGATTTTTAGATCCTAGAGTTGTAGTTTTCGGCCGAGTCAGATCCGATGTCAGATCCAAATCCACAGGTTGAAGATCAAATGAAAAGACAACTTCAGATCAAATCTTTTCCATTTACTTCTGTAATTTTTTCTAGTGGAAGCTTTGTGGGAAGATAAAAGAATGTGGCAGACGGGGAAGGAGACCCTGGTCTGTCTAGCTATCAACAGAAGTGGAAAAACCATGCAGTCAACTTTAGGTTGAAAATCTCTGGGTGTATCATGTCTGTCAGGTGAGACAGAAGGTCTGGAATTGGATCCAGAATCCATGGCGGACTAAGCAGATGAGGTCAACGGAAGGGAAACCACATCTGATGAAGCCAATAAGGGGCAATAAAAATAACTGTGCTCTTCAACTGAGATACTTTCTGAAGAAATGTGGGTATTAGAGGTACTGGGGGGTAGCTGTAGAGGAGAACGGAGGGCAAATTTTGAAGAAGAGTGTCCCTCAGTGATTCCCCCTGGTGGGAGATCAGGGCAAAGAACCTGCTGCATTTGTTATTGAGGGAGATACAAAGAAAGCACAGCAAGGTTGACCCCATCGATGGAAAATCTTTTTTTGTAACTTTCATGTTGAGTGATCACTTGTGAGGCATTAGAATGGACCTGCTTAACTTGTCTGCTATAATGCTGCATTTCTCTGGCATGTGCATTGTTATCAGAAACTGACTAGATGACATCTCACCCAGTACCACACTCTCATAGCTTCTCGACACAGGGGTAAGATTTGGTTCTTCCTTGTTTGTTGATGTACCAGACATGTTGTCCATCTGAATTCCAATAGTTCTTAAGGGAAGAGAGTCTTGAAAACCCTGCACTGCTAGGAGAGCAGTTTTCATCTCCATGATATTTATATGCATGCTGGCCTCTTCGGAGACCACGTGCCTTCGGCTGTTCTTCACAAGAAATGCACCCCACCCTATCTGAGAAGTGTCCGTGGTAACTATGGCCCTATTCTCAGGATGAATAAAGGGGTGACCTTGCATCATCTGATTGGAGGTAATTCTTGCAGAGCTGAATTACCTTGCTTTGGTTGGTTAAAGGTTGGTGAAAAATGGACCACTGAGTCACTAGGGCCCACTGAATAATTCTCATGTGATACTTTGCTAGTGGAACTAGAACTATTACAGCAGACATTGACCCCAATATGTGAAGGATCAGTAGAACTAAAAGAGTCGAGCTGAAAAAGAAGAACTTGAATGATCTTTTTAACTTGGAAATGAATGGTTTGAATCCTTGATAGAGGGGGAAGAGGCTGTCATGGATACCATATGGAACAGGGCTCCAATGAACTCCAATGTCTGAGTTGGTTTGAGATGTGATTTCTTGTAATTGATGGTAATTCCTAAGTGAGTACATAATCTTCTGCTTTGATCAGACAATGCCTGGTTGGAGCCAGTCATGCAAATAAAATAACACCCAGAATCCCTGTAGCCTCACGTGAGCTGCTGCTACTACTGCCTTACATTTGTTAAACACTCTGGGGAGCTGTGGTGAGACCAAAGGGCAGAACTCTGAACTGGTAATAACTAGCTTCCAGTCAGAAGCGTAGGTATCTCCTGGAGCACCTGTTTGTTTTGATATGATAGTACACATCCTGAAGATCTATCAAGCACATCCAATCATCCTTGTGCAAAAAGGGCAGAATGGACTGTACCGTGACTATCTGAAACTTGGTGTCCTGGATTGATTTGTTCGGAATGTTAAGATCCAAAACTGGTCTCCAGTCCCCTGTTTTCTCTGGCACTAAAAAGAATCTTGAGTAAGTTTCGGACTCTCTCTGGTCTGGGGGGACTTCTTAGATGACTATTTTTTTCTAGCAGCTTGTATATTTTTTGTGCTGCTGCTTCTCTCTGATTGGGTGGAACATCAGGGATTTTGTTTACCATTAAGGGGGGGAGGTAGGGAAAACAGTATTATATAACCTCTGGAAATAATTCTCTGCACGCATGAATATTTTGTAATCTCTAGCCAAGTTCTCTGGTGCAGGGATAAATGACCCCTGAGTGCCTCCACAGGTGGACAATTGGCCTCCTTTCAGGAGCACTGGTAGAATCTGTCGGAGAAGGTATCTCTAGATCCTTGGATTTGTGAACCTCCTCTGCTGTGTAGGTGGCATATTCTGTCAGAGTTTCCCCTTCTGCCCATGGGAGATACTCGGAGGCTCTAAATAAAAATCTGCCTAAGCAGCAGAGACCTCCAAAGCAGACATCCAAGCAACCCCTACCCCGCAACAAAACCCACGTATCACATAGTTCAAAAAGTCAGTGTGCCACACAGTCGCAGCCCTTAAGGCTAAACAACACACCTAATACACTTGTAATAGGTGACTCTATTGTCAGACACACTGACGCCCCACTCTCCACACTGAACAAGGAGAAGGTCACTGTAAGCTGCCTGTCAGGAGCCAGGATCCACCACATAACACAAGCACTCAGGTCACTCCAAAGCAAGTACAAATATGACTCCATCATTGTCCATGCTGGTGTGAATGACCTGAGACGTACCTCCCTGGACTACATGAAAAGAGACATAGAGGAGCTCTCTGATCATGTAGCCCAGGCGGGTATGACCCTGACCTTGAGTAGCATCTTGCCCTCTCTAAGAATGATGCCACAGTATAAAGACAAAATGATCAATTTTAACAATTGGCTAAAGTATTGGTGTCATTCAAAGGGGATCCAGTGTCTGTCAGCCTGGGATGACATGCTCAACAAGCCACGTTGCTTCGCTAGGGATGGCTTGCACCTGTCATCCCTGGGCTTTTGAATATTGGCAAAGGCTCTTGCCACCCCCATAGTACCTTTTTAGGCAAGGCTCAAAAGACAAACCCACCTCCATAGACAACACTAGGAAAAAAAACTAAGGGTAATGCTGCTCAATGCCAGAAGTCTAAACCTCAAGATGCACACACTCGAGACTCTCCTCAGTATGGAGAATATCGATATCTGTGCAGTAACAGAAACCTGGTTCAAGGCTCCCAAGAGCACCCCAGCACTACTGGGTTATACCTCATACCATGCTTTTCGGCCCCAAAACTCGGACCGAACCACAAAAGGAGGAGGAGTATCCATGTTCATCAAAGATACCCACACCTCCAGGTTAGTGGCACTGCATGAAGCATCGGAGACCATCCATGTGCAACTAACAGTGGGAAAAACTGCCTTTCAGTTTATAGCCTGCTACAGACCACCCTCCCAAACTCAGGAACCCCACTCAGCTTTCCTGAGAACACTGGAGAATATGAAGGTCTCTCCAAACACTATTATATTGGGTGACTTCAACTACCCAAATACTGACTGGGAAAATTACTCAAGCCCAAACACCCTCGCCCAACGGTTCCTAGAATTTATAAACTCAAATGCTATGGATCAACTGGTCACCACTCCCACAAAAGGGGAAAACATATTGGACCTGGTCATCACCAATATGGGGACTCTATGTTCTACACCAGAGGTATACCCCTCATTGGTAAGATCAGACCATAAATTAATCTCACTGGACATCCATATCCCGTCCCCACCTCCAGCCAGGGAAACCACGGTGAAGAAATTCTCAAAAGCAAACTTTACACTTCTTAAAATAGAGGTGGAATCCTTCAAAGCCCCTGGGCCAGTGGAAAATACGGCCCAAACCGCAGAATCCTTTACAAAAGCATTCTATGGACACCTACAGGAATGCATGGATCATGCTATCCCAAATAAAACCAAGACTCGCTCCTCCAAAGGCAGGAGACCTGTCTGGTGGACCTCAGCCATAAATAAACTATACAACAGAAGGATGAAGCTACTACATGATAGAGCAAAATCCCAAAAAAAGAAGACATCTCTGATCAGTACTAGCAAGAAACTATGATCCCTCATAAAATCATCTAAGGCCAGCTTCAAAAGAAAAATTGCACAAGACACTAAAGATGATCACAAGGCCTTCTTTAGTTGTGTCAGGAACCTGGGTGGCAACTCCCAGATATGCTCTGAGTTAGTGCAAAATGAAAAAAAATACACTGAACCCACAGACATTGCCAACATCCTGGCAGACAGGTTCAGTGCAAACCCCCCCTTCCCCCCCAAAAGTACAAATGTCTATCCCAACAGAGTGTAGCTTCCCTGTGATCACAGATGCACAGGTGAGAGCTGCCCTCTCCAAAGCAAAAAACACAGCATCAATGGCACCACATGGTGTCCCGGGCTGCGTCTTACACGAGCTCCAAGAAGAACTGAACCCTCACATAAAGTCACTGTTCAATCTCAGCCTTACTACAGGATATGTACCCAAGGAATGGCGTACAGCAACAGTGGTCCCGCTCCACAAAGGTGGTGCCACAACGGACCCCAGAAACTATCGCCCTATAAGCCTGACTAGCCTAGTCTGTAAAGCTATGGAGCATATTATCATGGAAATCATAAACAAAGGCATTGGGAACGTCCAGACACTGGATCCTCCCCAATTTGGCATTGTTAAGGGCAGATCTTGCCTCTTGAACCTGGTCGACTTCTTTGAAACAGTTACCAAGGCCATAGATGAAGGGAAGGTAGTCCACACAGCCTACCTGGACCTCGCAAAAGCCTATGACACAATACCCCACTCGGGCATCATAAATAAGCTCACCAGCTTAAATATCAACCCCTATGTCACAAGATGGGTTGCAAACTGGCTCAGGGATAGAACCTACATGGTCAGAATTGCAGGTGCCATGTCAGACTCTAAACCAGTAACAAGTGGCATCCCACAAGGCTCAGTCCTGGGACCTCTCTTCTTCGGTATATATTTCTCTGAGGTACAGGCTAACACAGGTGGACTATGGCTGACCAAGTTCGCAGATGACTGCAAACTGGGTGCCGTAATAGACTCTTTGGCTGATACAAGCATCCTCCAAAAGGGTCTCACAGAGACGGATAACTGGTGCCAGAGCTGTGGCCTAAAGCTAAATGCCAAAAAGTGCATAGTCATCCCCTTCGGGAAAAACAAAGTGCCACAAATTACCACATAGGTGGCAATCCATTAAGTAAGGAAGAAGTAATTAGGGACTTGGGGACCCAAGTGGATAGTAATCTCTCCTTTGACAATCACGTTGCCAAAGTGGTTAGAAAGACCTTCTATATAGCCCACCTTATCACGAAAGGGTTCATATCTAGATCAAGAGAGGTTATTGTACCCCTGTACTCATCACTCATCAGGCCCATCATTGAATACAACGCCCCATTTGGGATGTACCTTACCCGACACCTGCAGCAACTGGAAAGACCCCAAAAGTACCTCACTAAGAGGATCATGGGACTCAAACAGATGCCCTATGCAGTTCAGCTAAAGAAACTCCAGCTCTACTCAGTTGCGTACCGCCTATTCAGAGGCGATCTGTGCCTGATGTACAAAGCCATGTCCAACCCAGAATTAATGGACATGCTCCACCTCAGGAAATCCAAATCCCTTAGAGCTACATGCTCCAGGGACTTGAACCTCAGCACAGAAATAAATAGGACATGCTGGAGGGACACATTCATATCCGAGAGGCTCCCCTCACTCTGGAACAAAATCCCAATCCATGTTAGGCAGAGCCCCTCACTGACCCTCTTCAAGAGAAATCTTGACGAGTGGATGGGAGATCATAAGTTTACCCCTGGGATCTCTTCTGTGTCCCTGCTAGACAGAGGCACAGTAAACTAACCTTAAAAAGGGCTATCTTCTGTGACCTACTATACAGAGACATAGTCAACTAATCTAAAAGGGTGGCAAAAGCCAAACACACACTGGCTAGGCTTATAAATGCCCTAGGGCAGATAGCTTAGTATCAACCTATGAACCTATGAATCTATGTGGATCTTCGAAGGGACTTTGGGACATTATGAACCACATTGTTGACCTCATCACTGATTCCTACAAAAGATCCTTTGAGAAGTCAAAAAATATGCCCACAGTAAACAGGGTTTTACCTTCCTGCATACACCTGGATGGTGTGTATTTAACTTTGGGGCCAAATAAAGAACTTCCATCAAAGGAAGCATTGATGAAGGAAAACTTTAAGGGTTCTGCAAAATCGCACAGGTGCATCCAGGCATGCCTCCTAATGGAAATGTCTGAACCCAAGCCCCTTGAGGTACCTTCAGGCTGCATGGTTAATAACTTTCAAAGATGAGTTTGAAATAAATTGCAGGGTAGTCAACTGTGAGGCAATCAAGCTCTCTGCCATGGAAGTAATGGTTCCAGAGAGGGATTTGGTAAGTTCTTTAATCAAATCCCTATGGACTCTATTGAAGTGTGCCAAATAATTCAGCGACTGAAGTGCAAAAGTTGCTGAAGCATATACAAGCTTCCTGAATCTGACCAGTGCACTAGACTCACTGTAAAGGGGGATGAAGAGAGGAACTTTGTTCTGCAAGTTCCTTTTTTGTGACCAACACTATGACC
This sequence comes from Protopterus annectens, assembly GCF_019279795.1. Lineage (NCBI taxonomy): Eukaryota > Metazoa > Chordata > Ceratodontiformes > Protopteridae > Protopterus > Protopterus annectens. The sequence goes on from NC_056745.1 coordinate 1,248,920,782, forward strand.
ACGACATCAACTGATACTCCTTTGCCCCAGAATTCTATGTCCTTAGGTGGTGCCAGGATCCTGTCTGGTCTCTTGGAGATCGGCTCAATGGAATCAAGCTTCTTCCATGCCCATCGAGAGAACAAATCAATGAGGCATCATTGTGCAGAGTCACCCAGGGGGTATATGGGCCAGCTCCAAAAGCCTCCAGGAATACCGACTCTTTTTGGGAAGGGTTGTAGGTAGACTAGCTAACTCTTTACCTGATAATTTCAACAGATGGTGATCTTGGAGGCCCCCCCCCCTCATCAAAGTTGGTATCCTCTGTGACAGACTCTTGAGGGTAGTCTAAGTGCCTCCTCTACCAGTACCTCTTCCTAGGGACTTCTTCAGTGGTATGTTCTGGAAAAGTATCTGAAGATGTTAATATACCCTGCAAGGTACACTGGTGACTTTTCTGGGCTGGTTGTCCCTGTGGTGCAGGAAGTTGAGGCACAAGATGCAAAGACAACTAGGTCTGGAAAGAAGGAGCTGAGGAGGGTGGAAACATCCTTCCCCTAGCCTCTCTACTACCTCAAAAGCAGAATGTCTTGGACAGAAGGAAACCGATGGCTCCAAGAAGAGATGCTTCCAAACAGTCGGCTCCTTCTGACCTGAAGGCAAACTACTAGAGGAAGGTGTTGGAGCCAAGCTGTCCAAAACCACGGCTACGAGAGGCAGAGATGGCTCTGACAACCTTGGAGTCAACTCCAACACCCCAGATCCGGCACCAGTGCTGTGACTCCCAAGAGTCATCCAGCTCAGATGTGCTTAAAGCTGGTCCACTCACAGACGACACCAGAGTAAAAGATACCATGATCTTCGGATCTGATGCAGATGGCTCCAGGATCCTTGGGTCCAAATACTCTGAAAACAAAGGTCGGATTGGAGAATAAGACTGTATAGGTGGCATAGTACTCATAAAGGTCACCGGACCCGATTGGGTAGGAGACAGGAAAACCCCCATTTGAATTTGCGTCAGGAGGAATTTCCTCATCATCATGTCTACACTGGTTTTGGTCAGAGTTCTGGATGAATGAGAGGAAGATGCAATCGATGAAGCTATAGAATGGTGATACTTGGGAGACCTGTCCAAAAAGGGAGAAGGGAGATGGGAGAACACCAGATCCAAGAGCAGAGGAGATCTGATCTGTGGAGACCTATCTAATTTTGACTTCTGATCCGAAGATTTTGTCTTTGGATCCAAAGGTTTCAAAATATTGTGAGGCAGTTCTGAACATGGAGTCAAAAAGAATGTAGATACTGGGGAATGTATTTTAGCCTCTTTTTTTCTCAGGTATTTTAGGATTTGAGCCTCAGATGCTGCTTTAGAAGTTTTAGATGGAGGTAACCCTCTCAAGATCAATTTATTTTTTCAATCAGTTAAAGCCCTAGGGTTGAAAGCTTTGGATATTTCACAAGCAGAATCTGTGTGCCAAGCCTAAACAATGTACACATTTAGATTGTGCATCAGAGAGGGGAATTTTATTGCCGCAGGCCGTACATTTTCTAAAACCAGAACGTTTTTCAGCCGTAGTGTACCCTTAAGGCACAAAAAGAAAGGAGAAAGATTTTTTTAGAGAGAGAAAATAAGGGAAAGGCAGAAAAAGGGAAAATTACTAACTATGGTAATTCAAGGATGTACCAATAAGTATGAAAAGGATAAAGAAAAATGGATTACCAGCTATGGTGATAAAAAGTTGCACTAGTTGCACTACTGTCATGTAGAAGAAAAGAGAGGATACGTAGGTAGAAAGTTTTTTAAAGGAATAAATAGATAAGCCAATAGAAAAAAAATTCACTCACAATCACTACTACTTGAAAGCTTGCAGTGACCACAGCCATACATGAAGGTGGAAAATGAGATCTGGTTGTTACATGTTAGTGCACTGTGGGTAAGGGAGGAGTTCAAGAGTTTCAGTGTTCCACAAGCTGGTAAAAGTGGCCTAGTTGGATCCAAGGGTCTGATCCAAATCTGTTTGTTGAAGAAGAATGAAAAAGACAGCATAATATTTTCTGACAGACTGAGAAACCTCAGTGATCTCCCACTGGAAACACTGGTTCATTCAGAAAATAGTCTTAGAGAAAGAGACTTCCTCATAGGGACTTTTAGATACAACACCCACCACACAATCTGGACCAGAAACTTAAGGAGAAAGTACTGCATCTATGCTGTTGCATTCCCTATGGCATCTTTGCCTTCACATTCCACTATAGATTCCAATTCTTGACCCTCTTCAGGGAAAGGGAATTCCTTTTTCTTTAAAAAAAAAAACCTTACAAGAAGGGTTAATAATCTGCATGCAACCCTAAGCCAAGCACAATAAATTACTCTTGTCCAGAGAAACTGACACAGGAGAAGTTAAATGTGTAGTTTTCTACCTCTTTTGACTGAAAAGATAGGGCAAACCGACCCAGTACTGATAACAATAGCTTCCCCAGGGTTGGACACTACATTTTGGCCAAGTAGGGGCACATTCCCTGCCACTTCTCCCATGAAGGCTCTCCCTTGCCTACTGAGCGGACCCCAAAAGCTGCAGAGGATGTGGCAAACCCTAATCACATAGTGATTGTATGGACAACACCAGAGAAAAATGAGGTACCAACTTTGGCCACAGCAGAGTCACCCACCAGCAGTTGTGCCAAATTACTAGCCTGCTGTAATGGCAAAGTCTACTCAGTTGTCTTTTTCTTTTTTGTGGCTGGAAGCAGGTCCAAATGAGGGGCCAGTAGTTTGTTCCATGGTCATGTCAAAAATGGCACTCGTTTCCCAGGGAAGCTTAACAGCAACAGTCGGTAAAACAGGAAAATACCACAAAAGTTAAAAATGCAATTCTGTTTAAAATACATAAAAGTCATGAGATAATTAAGGAAAATACTTTTTCTTAGCTTAAAAGTAGTTATTTCTCACAAAAAAATTTAAACAACATTAAAAGTGATATGGAAGATTACTCCCTGAAGGGAACTTAACTACCCTGCAATGGAACAGCGTTCGCTGCCCGCTGATCCCCAAAAGCCCTTTATAACTTGCATGGCTTTTTAGTCAGAACAGACAGAACTAATGGTTTGGGCGAGTGGAAGGTGCTCTTAAGTTTTAGAAGCTGTCTGTCTGTTATTGCCTATGCAATATATAACCCATATAATTTAGGATACCACAGTGATCAATATGAAGAACATCATCAGCTTTTATAGAATTTTTACATTGAAGTAATTAATTTCCTCATCTCAAGGGCACAGCTCCTTCCAAGTTTCTGTTTATGCTCCTTCTAATTTTTTAATATACAGACCAAATGTCTCCTTGGTATCTCATCCTGAGTACACATTGCCACTGAGGTATTACAGAAATGGAAGTTATGAACTTACCATAACACAGGATCCTTTCATCCCTATCCATCCGATATGACTATTTGTTTTCAGGCCACTTATCTGATCCAAACCAGCAAAGCTAGTCCTCCACAACTAAGCTCCTCCAACTTTTCCTTCCCATAATGCATTTGTCATGTCAAAGCTATAAGGTAAAACTCTTTAATAATTCTTAGTCAGATCCATTGGAGTGGGATGTAATGAAGGATGTCATATGAGACAGGCAAGAATGAAAGGATCCAGCATTATGGTAAGTACATAACTACCACATACTATTAGCGCTATCTGTGTAATTCTACTTTTGCTGCAAGGTGTCTATAAAACATCCTAGTAAGACAATCCTATATGGAAAGGTCAAGGAGGATTTCTAAATACTTGTCTGGAACCTCAGATTGGTCAGAAGGAGACAAAACCCATAGGAATGACTTTTGACATCTGGGAAAATACTCTGCAAAGATGAGAAAGTCATCTGTATAAAGAAATATATAAATGCCATTCAGTCTGCAATGAGGCATAACTGAAGTTAGCTTTTGCCCCTTTGACTTTTACTGGTTCTATGACTCCTAAGGTGAGTACATGCTGAAGAACCTGTGGAAAATATTGTTTGGTTTAGAGCAACTCCCCTGCAAGGAGGTATTTGTATCCAATGACAATTGTATCTGTCCTGGACCACCTTTAACACCCATAACTTGTTGCTAAATGATCCCCATCTGCCAGTTGCTGGGACAGATTTTGGCAGACAGGGGGAGGTGTGGGAGGAAAGAATGCTGGTATAGTAATTTTGAGATTGTAGACTGTCCCTTTTTAGGAAAGGATCCTTGGTTCCTGTTGTTCATCGCCTGCCACTTCTTTTTATTTCCCTGTTTGATATGGGAAGGCAGGGCTTGTTTATTTTGTTTCTTACATCTGACAGAGTAACTGGGTGATTTGTAAAGGGTGGGGGGAGGGCTGAAAAATCTTGGAAAATCCCTGAAATAATTTCTCCTCTCTTATCAAAATGTATGAGGACCAGAGTAGCAGGTGGGCTAAAGAGAACCTCCATATATAAAGCCATATTCAGAATTTCAAACTTTACCTCATTAGAAAACATTTAATGATGTACCCAGGCATATGTCCTCAAAATTCTAGCAGAAGCAGTGGCCCCAGACACAGTATCTGCACAGTCATACACACTCCTTAAGGCATGCTTAAATATTTGAGAAATTTGTTAGTTTGAGAAACTTTACAAAGCCAATATGCTTTTGTGGGGACTGAAGGATATAAATCAAGGTTGTTACATCCAGCATTAAATACATTCTCTAAGGTTGGCATTAGTGGAGAAACAGACATACAATGGGGAATAGCGACTTGTAACATATCATAATATCTCATTTCAGGGGGAACATCCATTTGTTCCCATGGAAGTATCTCATTCATCCTGGCTATAGTCTGAGAAAATGAAATTCTTCTAGAGGTTGTAAGGATCAACTTTCCTTTGAATCTGAGATTTGGGCTTGAGAATCGACAGGAGAAGAGGCCCTGTTCTTGTCTATGTAATAATCAAGAGACGTGTCTTCCTCAGGAATGTTTCCCACTGCCCTGATATACAGGTACTGTATTCAGAGTACCAGGATTGACTGTCCGTAACAACTTCTTGGCTAAGGTAAGGAAAATGAAAGTTATGTACTTACCATAATGATAGATCAGTGTTGTCTCTTTCATCCTCCATAAAGCTCTTGAGACCAAGGATCCTGAAACATAAGGAAGGAAATAATTCCCTGACTTGGTACACCAAAGGATTGAAAGAACATAACAAAGGAGGGGGCAGACTGGCTGGATGGCTGAACCATATGGAAAGAGAAAACACAGACCTACTGTTATGCTAAGTACACAGCTTTCATATCCGATGTTGTCTTTTCTGTCTGGGTTCAACTTGTGGGACAGAGTCCCCAGTTGCATTACACCCTATGGAGGCCCTAGAGGAGCACAATCTGCAATACAGTAGAACCAAAACAGGCCCTAGACCTTGACTGAATATTCAGTTTGTAGTGGACCACAAAGGTATGAGGACCCACAGAAGTAGCAGTGGCACAAATGCCATCCATAACCGCCCTCAATAGAAAGGCAACGGAGGTAGCCATGGCTCCAGTAGAATATCCCTTCAAGTGCAGAATAACTTCTTTCCTTTCACAGCATAACCAAAAGAAATGCAATCAGATACTCACTTAGTGGATACTGGTTTTCCAAAACAGACTTTAGAAAAAGAAACAAATAGCTAATAAGACTTTCTGAAGGAATTGGTCCCATCCAAACAGAATCTCAATTATCTGTGAACATCCAGACAATGCAGCAAATATGCTCCTTTATTTGAAAACTCAGGAAAGAACACCAGTAAATGGATGGCCTGATTCAAAATGCACTCCATGGCCACTATGGGAAAAAAGGAAGAATCCGTTCTGAGAGACATCTTGTCCTTATGAAAAATCAGACATGGAGGCACTGAGAATAGGCCTGCAGTTCTGACACTGCTTGGCTGAAGTAACAACCACCAAAAAGAGGGTCTTCCAAGACAACAATTTCAAGTAAACTGAACCAGATGGTTCAAAGGGAGGTCCAGAAAGCACATGAACCATAAATGGCAGATCCCATGTAAGAACTGGATCCCGAACAGGAGGATACAATAAAAAAATTCCCTTAAGGAAGGCCTTAGAAATCTTTAAAGCCACTACTGGCATATTGTCTCCTCCCAAATGAAAATTAGAAATGGAAGACAAGTGTACTTTAACAGTGGAAAAATTTAATCCTGAATGAAATCAACCAGCAAGAAAATAAAGGACAGCCTCTATCAACACTGAGAAGGAGTATAAACCTTTTGACTGAGCCCAAAGGATGAAATATCTCCATTTACGAACATTGATTTTGCAAGTAGAAAGTTTATGAGAAGAGGGCAAAATGTGAACCACTCTGTCAGAAAGCTTGGGATCTCTGACCATCAAAGGAACTGGAGGAACCAAACGATTAACTTCAGCACTGGAAAATCTGATGGGTCCAAGCTTGGTGGATGAGAAATTAGATCCAGAATGGGATCTAAAACCCATGAAGGGTTCTTCAGAACAGGCCAGGAGACCCAGGGACCAACCATACAGAATAGTAGCCTGGGTGACTGTCCCTGTGAAGGAAATAAGGTATAATAGTGCTACACTTTGTGTTGGATGGGGATGCAAACAAAGTGCAACACTGGGTACTCCAGTGCTGAAAGATATGAGCAGCAACCCTCAGATTTAGGGACCACTCATGAGGAAGTAGAATGCTCCTGCACAGGCTGTCTTCCAAGAAGATGGGCTTCTCTGGGATGTGCACTGCCACCAGAAACTGTTGAGAAGAAATTGCCAAATGCCAAATCCTCATGGCTTCCTAACAAAGCAGATATGAATGGAGCCCCCCCCCCGCTTGTTCAGGTACCAGATGACAGACATGGTGCCCATCTGTAGTAAGATCTCATCCGTGGAGAGGAGGTCCTGAAATGCCTGCAATGCAAGGAGGACTGCCCTCATCTCCAAGATACTGATGTGAGGCTTGGCCTCAGTCATGGACCAGGTCCCCTGGGCTGTCTTTCCTTCAAAATGCACCCCATCTGAGAAAGGAGGAATCTGTGGTGACCATAGGATGAGGGAGGGGGAGAACAAGTGGTCTCCTGGTCAAAACCAGGGAAGACTCCAACTACAAGTGGATTTGACTCCAACATACCCCTGTCAATATTAATGGAAAATCCTTCAGGTTAGTCAGGTAGGACTACTGTGTTGCTAATGTCCACTGTAAAATCTTCATGTGGTACCTTGCCAGAGGACTAGGCAACTTGCCGCAGCTATGTGTCCTAAAAGTTTGAGAACCATGAAAACTGGAGGTTTTCTGTAAGACAGCAAAGTGGTGGCCTGAAGACAAAGGATGGACACCCTGAGTGCTGGAAACTTGGCAATCTGAGACACAGTATTCAAATGTCACCCTATGAATTCCAAGTCCTGAAGTGAAAACAATTTGAACTTCTGATGGTTTACATTGATGCCCAAGGATAGGCAAGGTGGAGTAAGGAATTCCTGGCAGTGACAAGAGCCTGTCTTATGGTGGTGGTGAGAAGCCAATCATCCAGGTACGGGAAGACCTGGAACCCCTGCAGCCTGAGCCAAGTTGCCATGACTGCTATGCACTTGGTGAACTGCTGGGAATGGTGGTGAGGACAAATGGCAGTGCTCAGAATTAGTAATGACTGACTGGGAATGCAGAAACCTCCGGGACTGCCTCACTATCTTTATATGATGGTAGGCATCCTTGAGGTTAGTGAAGCACATCCAAATGACCTTCCTCAAAAGAGTTCGGATGGACTGCACCATGACCATCCAGAACTCAGTCTGTTTCACAAAGCAATTTAACTTGTTCAAATCCAAAACTGTTCTAAGGTCCGTGTTTTTCTTGGAACCAAAAAGAATCTGAATAGACCCCGGATACACCTTGGTCCTGGATAACTCCACTTTCCAACAGCTTTTTTGATTTCAACAGCTGCAGACCTTCTCTGATGGAGTGACAAATCTGGAAGCCACTTTGCATTCTCTTTTTGGGGAATAAAAAGGGAATTGTATAACCTCTGGATATGACTCATAACACCTAAACTTCTGAGGTGATGGCCTCCCATGCCTCTAGATGCAGAGCTAAATGACCCTCAATTGTCTCCAGAGTAGAACAGTTGAGCAACCCTTCAGGAGAGCTGGAAGGGCCTCTCAAAAAAAGCTTCATGGAAGCCTTGATTCTGCAGACAATCTCTGCCACGTGGATGGCACCCATTCTGGCCCCCCCACTGCAGGGGTAACCTTCTGCAGGAGTATCTTAAAAAAGCTGTGAAAAAAAGAGGCATTTACCACTTTCTTATTTCTGCAGAAGGTCCACTGGGGAGTAGCAAAATACACTCTGATGGCAGAAAGTGTCTTTCCATCCTGTTTGCTCCTTGTTAAGTTGTCTTTAACTTCTGGCTTGAAAAGGAAGTGCTGTCATATGGCGCATTAACAAAGGACACTTTGAAACAGTCTGCAGAGTTAGACAATCTCACCCAAGCATGACAAAGCATGTCAATGCTAGCACCTGCAGCCTGGCATGTGCCATCAGCAGCATTAGACAGTAGATGCATTGACACATTAGCAATTGATTACAAGCTGGACAACTGAGTCTCCACAGTCTTCTGAAACTCTGCAGTCTGTTGTGTCTTAACCACTCTTGACACCTTGAATACTATGTCCTGCTGAAGTCTTATCACGTGGGCAATGAAATGGAAAACTTTCAGCACAAAAGTGGCTGTTGTATAGGAGCACTTTCTCAACCGATCCAAGGCCTTAAACTTATGGGAGGGGGGGTGAACCAACAAACACTCTTCCTAGATGTCCTTTTTGGTGGCTGCTGCCACAACAACACCAGTGGCAGGACCCTTACTCCAATGTCAACGGTCCTTGGGAGGGGTCAAAAATTTTGTCAGGTTTCCTGGGGATAGGTTCCACCATATCAAGCTCTCTCCAAGCCATCCAAGACACCAGACCAGTAAGTGCATCCAGAGGGAGAACCATGCAGGATGTGAATGGACCCACCACAAAAGCCTCCAGAAACAATGACTCCTCTGGAGAAGAGGCTTCTGCTGTCCAGATCCACACTGATGGAACAACTCCCCAAGACTGCCAAATGAAGCATTCTTGCAGGGGAATATTGAGAACCTATCTCTTTCCTCGAGATCGGAGTCCTCAGTGAATGATTCCTCTGGGGAATCCAGGTGCTACCTCTTGCACCACCTCTTGCTAGGACCTGCATGAACAGAGTAGCCCAGACAGGAAGAGGCCAGGGATCCTGGAAGGAGGCTAGTCGGACTGGACTGCCCCTGAGCCGACTGATGTTGATCCACAGACATAGATGCCACAGGGGGAAGGATGCCAGTAGACACTTAGCACTCCATCTCTGGATGGGAGAACATCTTCTCTAAGTCAAAGGCAGAAGGAGAAACTGGTTGCCCGAAGCCAGCACCCCCCATATCTGAAGAGTCCAAAGATATGCTAGACCTGGGTGCCACTCCCACCTGCCCCAATGCCAAGAATGGAACTGAGCTGTTGAGAACAGAAGTACTGAGAGAAAGAGATGATTTAGAGACTTGAAGCTTGAAACCCAACCTAACAACTCCAGCTCAGAAATTTTGCTACAAGATAGCTGGACTTCAGAAGGCCAGCACAGGGATGGGAGCTAAAATGACCCAAGGCATCAGCTCCAGCCCCACTGGACGCAAGGCCACCAACTCTGAAAACCCCAATGCCATTGGGCCTGAGGAAGGAAATACAATGGATGGAACAGAGACCTCGAGTTGAAGACTCAAGGCAGAAGAATTTAAGCCTAACTGCAGGAAGTACTGCATCAGCTGCTCCAAAGCAGCGGGTCGTAAACTCCCAAATGATTGCACCAACTATGTCAAAGAACCTTTGGAGAATGATTTTGATGGTTGTCAGCTCATGGAAGGTTCTGAAGACTGGACCTGAGCCAGAGAAGCTTGAATCTCGGCCAGAGATGGAGATGACTTTGGGTAGAATTCTGGAGGAGTTGAGGGACAAAAAGGAGACTGAACCCTGCCTAAAGGAGTCTTTCTCAAAATAAAAAGGGCTAGGTATACTTAAGGCCAGAGAAGGAGCCTTCCTCACAGTCAGCTCTATAGGAGAATGCATCCAAGAAGACAGATCTGATAACAGAGCTGAACCAGTCTGTGGATCTTCAGATCCAGCTAACTAGAGGAAGTGGAAGCCACTTGTTTATGGCACCCCTTAAAGGATTTGGGGTCCTTGGTTCCCTCCTTCCAATCCTTATTACACTTGTTCTGTTTACTGCAAGGTGAACCAGAAGAAGTAGCCTATCACAGATGGCACACAGCATATCAAGGTGAGTGGAACCAAGGCAGTAAAGCACTGATCATGGGTATCCTGCAAGGGCAGCTTAAGGCCACACACAATACACTTTTTAAAATCATTTGTCCATGTCATCAACATGAAGAAATCACATAGATCACAGAATCACAGAGAAGGATTTCAGGAGGTCATCACTTCACAAGACTTTTTTGGCAAAATGCTCAGAGTTCAGATATCCTAGGCCATGAAAGTGAGGCAGATTAAAGTGAAAAGATGCGTCCATAGGGTTAGGAGATCCAATTTCTAGGAGTTCTTTTCTTTTCTTTACAGAGGTAATGTCAGTTAAGATATAGACATAGTCCTCACAAATCATTTTCTAGAGTGTCTTTACTGTACATGTCTAACACAACAACAGGTGAAGGAATTTACTGCATCCTGAGACTAAGGTGGAGTTGGAATTAATACTGTAAAAATTGCCAGGAGCAAGTCTCCAGGCCAAGATGACATTACTCTAGAGCTCTAAGGAGTGGCAGAAGAGCAGATGTTGCAGGAATTGGTGGTAGGAATTAGTAACAAAACCAGAACTGAGTACATGGCAGGGGACAATAATTTCCATTATTCTGAAGCAGAGGAAAGACCCACTTTCAGTAGCATCACATCACCCTATCTCGGCATTTATCTTCGTGCCGATCCCAAGCCCGGATAAATGGGTAGGTTTGCATCAGGAAGGGCATCTGACATAAAACATTTCCCAAATGAGATATGCGGAAACCAATACAGATTTACATACCGGATTGGTCGAGGCCTGGGTAAACATCGACCACTACCAGTACTGTTAGCCGACAGGGTGCTGGTGGAAATTGGGCTACTGTTGGCTGAAGGAGGAGAAGGAGAAGAAGAGGATGAAGGCATGCCCAAAGGCAGGAAGAGAGAGAAAGGTTAGGAGTGTGGTAGTGAGGGTAGGAACTTTGAATGTTGGCAGCATGACTGGTACAGGGAGAGAGCTAGCTGATATGATGGACAGAAGGAAGGTTGATACATTGTGTGTACAAGAGACCAGGTGGAAGGGAAGTAAGGCTAGGTGTATTGGAGGTGGGTTCAAATTCTTCTATCATGGTGTGGATGGGAGGAGAAATGGGGTAGGGGTTATCCTGAAGGAACGGTATGCCAAGAGTGTTTTGGAGGTGAAAAGAATGTCGGATAGAGTGATGTATATGAAGCTGGAAATTGATGGTGTAATGATGAATGTTGTTAGTGCATATGCTCCGCAAGTTGGGTGTGCGATGGATGAGAAAGAAAAATTTTGGAGTGAGTTGGATGAAGTGGTGATGACTGTACCCAAGGGTGAGAGAGTGGTGATCGGAGCAGATTTCAATGGACATATTGGTGAAGGGAACAGAGGGGATGAGGAAGTGATGGGTAGGTATGGTGTTAAGGAAAGGAATGCAGAAGGTCAGATGGTGGTGGATTTTGCAAAAAGGATGGACATGGCTGTGGTGAATACGTATTTTAAGAAGAGGGAGGAGCATAGGGTGACATACAGGAGTGGAGGGAGATGGACACAGGTGGATTATATCCTATGCAGGAGGGCCAGTTTGAAGAAGATTAAGTGGTGACGGGGGAAAGTGTTGCGAGGCAGCATAGAATGGTGGTCTGTAGAATGACACTGGTGATCAAGAAGAGGAGGAGGAGTGTGAGGGCATCACCAAGGATCAAATGGTGGAAATTGAAAAAGGGTGATTGTGAGGTGGAGTTCAGGGAAGAGTTAAGACAGGCACTGGGTGGCAGTGAAGTGTTACCGAATAGCTGGGTAACTACAGTAGCACTAGTAAGGGAGACTGCTAGAAAGGTGCTTGGTTTGACATCTGGACAGAGGAAGGAGGACAAGGAGACCTGGTGGTGGAATGAGTAAGTACAGGAGAGTATACAGAGAAAGAGGTTGGCGAAGAAGTGGGATTGTCAAAGAGATGAATAAAGTAGACAGGAGTATAAAGAGATGAAGTGCATGGTAAAGAGAGAGGTGGCAAAGGCTAAGGATAAGGCACATTTAGGAGTAATCAAAATTTCAAGGACATGTTATGCCATGAACATATACCTCTTCGTGAGATGAGGTTATCTGTTTCCAGACAGGGCACTTTTCCCTGCAGACGCTCTAAGGCTTGCTCATCAATTAAAGCCAAAATAGATTTGAATATCCTGTTACAAAGAAGAAGTATGTCTGATTTATATGCAGATTGTCTGACCACAAATATTGTTTATCTAGCTTTATGTAGAAACTGTACAAGTTTCTACCTTGGCAGGACTAACTGCAAACTAAAAGAAAGAATTTTGAAATATATGTCTTCTGTACAATTGAAGGATACACACAATGCTCTATACCAATATATTGAGGGTAATCTGGCACATAGTTTTTCTTTTATGGTTATACAAAGGGTAATGCTGAATGTGAGGGACAGATGAGATGGTATAAATGGAAATGTCCCTTTAAAACAGGCTCTTAAAAAATGGAGAGTGAAATACTGATGTATGACTGGATAACTGGAAATTTAAATTTGTTTAAATATTGTCAGTTGTTATTGATTTTGTATGTTCATCTGAAGAAGGGCTTGTCCCGAAAGCACTTATGAAGAGATTTTATTAAAGAGTTTGGATTTTACTTGGCCTGTTGGTTTGTTGCTCTTTACATTTTTTACTCATTTTGGACTGTTTTTGGAGCATTCAGTCTTGTGGGTGATATTTATCATTTATTGATCTTTTTACTTCATGACCAGATATGCCACAAAGATAACACTTTCTCTTATCACAATTAAAAATCAAATGATCATTTTTACCACAAAAGAAACATGTCTTTGGTTGCCCACAATATTCACAAACCCTCTTTTTCTATCCACATTAGTCATATTTGGTACATGTATTATATTTTCATTTTTTTATTTACAATACAGCACCACATTCCCAACCCCCAGTCCATAAACTTCTATAATCATATATCTTTGAAATGTCCGTGACATCCGTGCACACAGTCTTTAAATAGTATCTCGATCTTTCTTTTTCAACCTCAGTCTGAAATTGTATGTAAATTTTCATTTTTGTCTCCCTGTTAAATGTTTGCACAACATATCGTTTCCAAGGATTATATATATTTTTTTTAATTCCATATTGTTCTAGGAATGCTTCCACATACTGTCCTGATTAAAAAAAAAGTCATAAAAAGAGTCTGTTAATGTGAATAAATTACCTCTCTGGGAGTGATACCCAGTGGTGCAATAATATTATCCTATATTTCATAACTATCAAGGTCCTTCTCCTTCCTACTGTTTATTCTTATATGATGTTTCTTTTCACCTCCGGTTTCTTTTCTCACTCTTTCACTTTCTCTAATGTTTTGAGCATACATGACTTCTTCCCTTTTCTTCTTATATCTTCTACTTCTGCTTATTTTTCTTGTATCCTCTCCATTATTTCACCTCACAACACTGCTTTTTCACTTTACGGTTTACTCTAAGTCTTTTAAATATGTATCCCGAAACCCTCCCAGTTGGAGGGTTATCACAATACATTCTGGCTGCGATTCAGCATTTCCCTCAAACAGTTTCTGTTGAAAAATAACTTCAGTATCCTGTGAAGACTCAAACGCCTTCAATTGTGTTTCCTCCTGCATTGCCACAATCTTACCTATTTCCACCTTCTGCTTCTCCGGATTAGCTTTTAAATCCTCTGACCACAAAATCTCTCATAAAGGCTCAACTGCCTCTGTCTTTAATCCAAAATCACTTACTGCATTCCCAACGACATATTCACCACTACCACTGCTTTCCATACTTCTTCCTGTTTCTCTGAGGCTCCTCCACACTCGGACTGAAATCAGGAAGTGCTACTTCGCTCAGCATCCCTAGTCAAAAGGAGTAGGGGAAATTCTACAATGCCCTGACCAAATTTCCCCTAGTAGAAGATGTCAGGTCTCTCCTCTGAAAAGAGGCCACTATCCTATTGGTAATAACCCAGTCAACAAAGAATAAATAATAAATAAACAAATAAATAAATAATAAATTCCAGGAAGTGTAAAAATCTATTTGGAAGTAGGGAATATTTTTTCCTAAAGATTTTAAGTAACACTGGAAAATGTATTTTGTAAGTGACCACTTTTCCCTGATGTAGTATTGTTTTTAGAAGCTCTTTACTTTTTTTAGTAAGTGCCATGAGATCTTCACTCTGGAAGATGTAACCTAGTTTAACATTTTACCCAAAGAACAGAACCTCAGGGGTTCAGCCACTCCAATGCTGCAGTGAAGTGTCACTACTGGAAAAAGAATCTGACAGTGTGATGTAGAGATAGACCCCACAAACTTCTGATCTTCCTAGCAGGCACAGTTGATGTACAGCCTTCTGAGCCAGTGGCACTGTATATGCGTATAAATTTGCAGTTTTATAAGCTGATACATTTATTATTTGTCTGCCCAGCAATCACAGATAATGATAAATAGAGAAAACTTTGAAGTTGGTCACAGAAATGGATATCATTTAGTTAAATAAAAAAAAAAGAAAGTTTGTGCTGATTCTGTGCAATACAAGAATGAAGTCTTGACATGACACAGACAACTTAGATTTAAAGAGTGACCTGGGTAGTACATAAGTTAGGAGGAACATATGGGACAGAAATGACACACTTCTGCTTACTTATCCTAGGGGATGGTGGTGTGGTCCACCACAGTGCATTAGAAAGTAGCCCA
Organism: Protopterus annectens; assembly: GCF_019279795.1. Lineage (NCBI taxonomy): Eukaryota > Metazoa > Chordata > Ceratodontiformes > Protopteridae > Protopterus > Protopterus annectens. The sequence goes on from NC_056745.1 coordinate 1,248,935,789, forward strand.
CCTATGAACATGAGGATGCAGGATATAGGATCTGTTGCAAGGACTGAGTGTACTATACTAGGAAAGCAACTCATAGCACTGTAGATGGAATTAGCACAAGTGGAAAAGCACGTATGAGTTAAAGGCTGACATTGCAAGGATGGGCATCAACTTCTGAAATGTTTTTGGGATAAGGTTAAATAAGAAAAAAAAGACTGCTGCCTGAATTTTACTCTCCTGTGGTAAGTTTTCACCCAGGGGGTGAAGAATGGGCTCTTCAAGTCACAGGATGCATGACATTCAGCATGCAGCCAGACAAAAGCAAACATCAAATTAGAGAAAACTGAATCAGTAGAGTGAGATTGGTTATGAAATACCACTAGAATTACTATTATGCCAGGCTGAAAGTTGTAGGAAACTAAGAAAATGCTGTTAATTTAATACTGCAGCTGGAGGAAAGGTCACCTCTGCCATTTATTATACAACAGCTAAAAAAAAAAACAAAAAAAGACTGGGTAAGAACGATCTGACATCAGACCCAATCATTACCATACACAAAACAGATGTTTCAGATACAAGATGAAACAGGAAGCAGAAGAAAAAGTTTTGGGCCTTGAGAAATGTGTTACAAGATATTAAAAACTGTCAATGCAGTTCTGCATTCTGCTTCCACATTTGTGGAGTAATAACCAAAACAATATCTTGCTCTACAAAAAACATCAAAGTGGGTACTAATGTTAAAACAGGAAAGATACATATCAATAAAGTAACAGAAAGGTACCTGGATTTTTTTTTTGCTTTTGCAGATAATGTTTGAACTAAATATTATAATTCTGTAACTTTAGTATAAGTGACAGAAAATAGTCACTTTCAGAGCAAAGTTCTCTACTAAGAGTAAAAATTTTAGATTTTGAACTAAATTTAAGGCACTGTTTCCCTACAGAAACTGGAGACCTTAAAGCTAGCAGAATATATTTCTCATATAAGGATACTATGCAACATAAAGAGTTTTAAATGAAAAAAATATTATTTTGGATGTTTAAGCTTGAAAAGAAACTTGATTAATAAGAACCAAATGATAACAGGTCAAATGCATTCATCAACCAAAACCTATAAATCCAAGGAAAAATGCCCAAAACTCCTTCCAGAAAGACACAACCATTTATTAAATATTTATTTTAGCACTTTCATCTCTATCATTAGACTTCATCAGATTCTGATTATGTAATAAATAACAGCCCGTTAAAAAGATGTATCAGTGTGGAAAAAAATGGCACTTGACAGAAGAAAGTACAGTTGTATAAACTCTCACTATAACAGCAAATGTCCTTCTCTTCACTGTTGCAGTATTCTTTACAATAGGGATTGCCTGCCAAGGATAGGTGACATCCCTCCAGTATACCAAAGACTTTAGGTTGTAATGGGTATGTCGTATAGCGCTTACAATAAATTGAATTAGTTCTAGTCCAGTGAATGCCCTTTGCCTGTTTGTTTCTTTAAGTTATTTTGTTTGTTTGTTTTTTGAAAAAGGGTATGCCGTGCATCCCAGTGCACAGCATATGGTATAAACGTGACATCTGGACGTACCATCCTCAGAACTGAAAAGCCCCAGTAGGAACGACAGTCTAAGGATACAAGTAGATAGCAAGTTCATCCAGAAGGAGAAAAGGATTTGGGGGGGGGGTGAATACTGCAGTAGTGACGAGAAGGACATCTACTGTTAGGGTACGATTTTACACAACTGCATTATGTCTTCCACATAATTTTTGCAGTATTTCTTACAATACAGAGAGTGCAATAGCAAAGGAAGAAGATTGAGAGGAGGAAGGACCATCAGAGCCCTCTAGAAAGTCTTCCAAGAACAATGCTGTAAGGAAGCTGAAGCCCGTCAATTTTCTAAAAAAAAAAAAAAAAAAAAAAGGAGGTCCCAGGAAGGAGGAAAGTACAGTTGTGTACACTTACCATAAATGTAGATGTTTGAGTGTATTCACTATTGAAGTCATCACATTTGGGCTATCTTGCCAGGGGTAGCCCTCAGTCGGCCCGAATACCAGAGGCTTAGTATTTCTGCGTCAGTTGCTGTCACTCCAGGACTGATGTCAGGTCTTCAGTGGTATAAAATCAGGCAGCCGACACCATTACATCAGTTTTTCTTGCCCTAAACTGTCAGGAGCCCCCAAATAGGGAGCTAGGTTATGGTGTAAGAACACCAGCAGTACAAAGTAAATACCAAAAATTCCATGTAAGGAGAGAGGAAGAGAGAGAGTGAGAGACAAGGGGGATGGAGGGGGGGGGGACCAGGAATGCAACAGTGAATACACTCGAACATCTACATTTATGGTAAGTGTACACAACTGTACTATGTTCTTCGTGTTTCACTGTCATCACATTTGGGTTGATTCCCAAAGCTGAAGAAAGGGGTGGAGGCAGTCAAGAAGACTGGGGGCTGGCTAGGACTGCAAGACTGCAGTGGCAAAGCCTGCCCTGGATTTGGAGAAGATAGGCAGGTGGTAATGCTTGGTGAATGTATGAACAGATGTCCATGTTGCAGCCTTCAGGATGTCCCTGGTGGGGGCCCTCTGAGAAAAGCTGCAGAGGTGGAGGTTGCCCTGGTGGAATGTGTCCTGAACCCCTTTGGGGTTGGTTTCCCGTGATGTTTGTAGCAGAAATGGATGCAGTGTGCTACCATTTGGAGACTGTTTGGATATGGCCTTGCCCTCTGCCCCTGCTGTGAAGCTGACTAGCAATTGATTAGTTTTTCTAAAAGATTTAGCCCTCTCCAGATGGAATCTGAGCTGTCTGTGCACATCTAGAGAGTGCAGAATCCTTTCCCCCTTGTTTTGTGGGTTAGGGAAAAAGGGCAAATGAATGGATTGGTTGAGAGCCACACTGGACACCACTTTAGGCATTAAGGATGGGTTAGTCCTGAGGGAGACCCTGTCAGCATGGAAAATGATGAAGGGCTCTAAAGCCATGAGTGCTTGTAGCTCTGATACTCTTCTAGCTGAAGTGATGGCCAGAAGCAAGGCTGTCTTCCAAGAGAGGAATTTTAACTCTGCTGAAGCTGCAGGTTCAAATGGGGGTAGGGTGAGTTTTTCCAACACAAAGTTAAGGTCCCAAGCTGGGTTAGGAGCTCTTCTGGATGGCCTTAAGTTGTTAGCCCCTCTCAGGAACTGTTTGATGAGAGGGTGTGAGAAGAGAGGTGGCTCTGTGCTATAATGAGCAGAGATGGCAGAGGCATGAATTTTAACAGAAGAGAATAGACCCCTGTGTAGTAGATCTGCTAGGTAATCCAGGATGAGAGGTAGGGAGGGCTGTGCCGTTTTGGCTCCCTTAGCCTGGATCCAGGTGCAAAATCTTTTCCACTTGTCAGCATAGGATTTTTTAGTGCTGGGGCATCTGGCCTCACGTATAACATCTTGGACTTGTTTTCTTAGGCTAGCAGCTTGAGGAGAGGTCAGGGAATAAGCCAGGATGCCAGGTTGAGGGTCTCCAATTGGGGATGCATGAATTCTCCATTCCTCTGGGTCAGGAGGGTTGGGATCCGAGGTAAGTGCCATGGTGGCAGGGGCAACAGTCTGCGCAGCAGTGGGTACCAGTGCTGGCATGGTCATTCTGGTGCAATCCGGACTGCCCTTGGTTTTCCTCCCTTATTTTGAGTAGTACCCTTGAAATGAGTGGTAGAGGGGGAAATGCATACACTGAGAGGTTTACCCACTGAAAGGATAGAGCATCCACTTTCCAGGCCTTGTTGTGAGGTTCCCTTGTGCAGAATTTGCTGAGCTAATGATTGGAGTGTGAGGCAAAGAGGTCCACCTTTGGGGTGCCCCATTTCTGGGTTACAAAGATGAAGGTTCTATGGTTTAGCTGCCACTCGTGTGGGTCTAGCAGGTTTCTGCTTAAGTTGTCTGCCAGAGAGTTTAGGGAGCCTGGCAGGAATTTTGCTAGCAGGTGTAGTTGCATGGCTGAGGCCATGTGCCAAAGGCTCATGGCGAGCCTGCAGAGAGGATAAGAGTGAGTACCTCCCTGCTTGTTGATATACCACATCACTGTGGTGTTGTCCGTTTTGATTAGTAGAGGTCCCGGGGAGAGTAGGGGTCTGAAAGCTGTCAGGATGTGCTGAACAGCTAGCATCTCTTTTTGGTTGATGTGCAGATGTATTTGATTTGGGCGCTAATGGCCCTGAATGTACCTGTCCAGGTGTGCAACCCAGGCATAGTCTGATGCATCTGAGGTGAGGGTCTGGGCGGCGTGGGGTTGTGAGAAGGGAAGTCCCTTGTTGTAGTTGCATGCTGCTGCCCACCAAACAAAATCTTTCCTTTGACAAGGTATCATTGGTATGATAGTTTCCAGGTGTTGAGTGTTGACACCAAAGGCTTTTTAGGTACCACTGTAGTTTCCTCATATGAAGTCTGGCATATGGAATGAGTAAAATTGCAGGAGGCCATGAACCCTAGAGCTTGCAGGATTTTCCCTGCGGATAACTGGGTTCTGGTGGCTAGTTGAGAGAAGTAGCCTGACAGGTAGGCTTGTTTTTCTGGAGTAAGGAATGCCATCTGGGATGCTGTGTCCAGGCTTGCTCCCAGGCATACAATTTTTTGTGTGGGTACTAGTTTTGATTTATTTTCATTGATAGTATACCCAAGGGAGGTCAGTAGGTCCTTTACAAAGGTCAGGTGCTATAACAGCTTTTCCTGACTGTCTGCCTGAGATTTTGTGAAAACTCTGGGAGCAGTGGATAAGCCAAAGGGAAGCACAGAGAAATGAAAGTGCATAGATCCTGCCCTGAAATGTAGACATGTCCTGCAAGATTCCCTGACTGGGACGTGTAGGTAGGCCTCTTTTAGGTCTAGGGTGGCTAACCAAGGATCCTTGGAAAGTATAAGAAGAAGCTGCTGGAGGGTGAGCATTTTGAATTTTGGTATCACCAGAAAGGTGTTTAGAATGGATAGATCGAGGACTGGGCGCCAGGTGCCCTCTTTTCTGGGTACCAGAAAGAAGTCTGGAATAGAAACCTTAGCCTATCTGTTCTGCAGGAACATGCTGTATTGCCCTCATGGACAGCAGGTAAAGGAATTGCTTTTTGGCCTCTGCCCACTGGTTTGGAGGAAGATCTAGGAACCCTTTTGGGGTTGGCAGGGTGTAGAAATAAAATTAGTATCCCTGGGACACTATGTTGAGGACTCATCAGTCGTTGGTAATAGAGGCCCAGTTGCTTGCATGGAAGGAGAGTTTTCCTCCTAGAGGCACAAGCAGGTGGGCAGAGGTAAGAGGTGGAGGTGTAAAGTCATTGTGAGCTCTTACCATAAGGGGGAGGCTTTGCACTCCCTGTTTTTGAAGAGGAGGAACTTCATTGCTTAGATCTCTGAATTCCCTGGGGCTGCTGTCTGGGGGGGATCTGCTTCCCCTGGGTCTGGGCTGACCTGGCCTGGAGGGGGCAGGAAAGGAGCAGTGCTTGGAGGGGCAATGCCTACTGAACCTCGGAGGCTTTACCTGTAAGAAGTATTGAACTGTTTGCATAGATTTAGCTTTTCTTCCATCTTTTTTAAGACCTCTTCTGCCTTGGTGCCAAATAAATTGTCTTTGTTCAATGCTGCATCCAATAATTTGGATTTGACATGGTCTGGCAAGGTCTGTTCCTTAATTCAAACATGCCTTCTAAGGACAGAACCAGTGACTGCTGCCTTGCAAGTTGCTTCTAGGGCGTCAAAGCCACATTGCAAGGTGTGCTTAGTAACTTGACCTGCAGAATGCATTAGCTCTTGTAATTCTTTAATTTCTGCACAAACAGGAAAGGAAGATATTTTTTGTTTGAGGAGTTCCATGGTATAATTCTGATATTTCAGCATGTGGAACTGACATTTAGTGCTCTAATAGCAAGAGTTGCAGGTGTATACTTTTTTACCCCATCTGTCTAAAGCTCGGGAATCCCTGTCTGAGGGGGTGGGATTCTTAGCTGAGGTTGCTTTAATTCCTTTAAGTCCTTGAGAGATGACCTCTGGGTCAGCAGTAGGATTTTTGAAAAGGAATTTGTGATAGTCAGGGACTCTGTAATACCGGTCAGGTTTCCTGGGAGCAGGAGGAAGGGTGTCAGGAGTCAAACTGGATTCCATAAAAACATCATCCACAACATCCAGGACAGGAGGAATGGCCAGATGTCTGTGCTGTGGTAAATCTAAGAATTCCCTGAGTCTCTTTTTTGACTGAGGATATTCTTGGCATTCCCATTGGAAATGCTCCCTTAAAATATGAAGGGTTTCCCCAAATGAAAAATCCTTGGGTGGAGAGGCAGAAGGAATGGAATCCTCTGCATCAGAATCCTCATAAGTAGAGAGGGGTTGCATATTTTCATATTCAGAAGCATCAGAGTCCTCGGACTCCTGTTCATATAAAACTACTGGGCACAAGTCTCTTTTTCTTTTGGAAGTGGTAGCCTGGGTACCCCTAATAAGCATAATAAGGTCTTCCGCCATTTTAAGCATTTGAGACTGAGGCAAGGAAGCAGGTGCCTGAGCTTGTGTCATCATTTTTTGGGCGTAGTTCGTACCTGGGCATTAGAAACTCAGTAGTTTTAGAAAGAAAGTACAGTTGTGTGCACTTACCATAAATGTAGATGTTCGAGTGTATTTATTGTTGCATTCATCACATTTGGGTTATGTGCTTGCAGTAGCCCTCAGTCGGCCTGATTAACAGAGTCTTGGGTCCTGCGTCAGTTGCTGTCGCTTCTTCCGTGACATCAGGTCGTCAGGGGTATAAAACATGCAGCCGATGCCATTACATCAGTTTTTCTTGCCCCAGATGTCAGGTGCCCCCCTAATGGGAAGCAATTAAATCTATAAATATACAAGGTTATACCTCCAACAAAAAATCAAATACACCAAAAAGCTTTTGAGCATAGTAAAGGACGGTAGAGGTATAGCCAAAAGAAGTAAGGGGCTGGAGGGAGGGTAACCAGGACTGCAACAGTGAATACACTTGAACATCTTCATTTATGGCAAGTGTACACAGCTGTACTATGTTCTTCATGTTTCACTGTTGCAGACATCACATTTGGGTAGATTCCCACAGCTAAGGATGGGAGGAGGAATTTAGATAGCATTAGGACCAGCTATAAGGCCCTGCAAGACTGCAATAGCAAAGCCAGCTCTGGATTTAGAGAAAAAATGGTAATGCTTGGTGAAAGTATGTACAGAACTCTAGGTAGCAGCTTTTAGGATGTCCCTGGTAGGGATGCCTCTGAGAAAGGCTGTAGAGGGAGATGCAGCCTTGGTTGAGTGGGGTCTGATCCCCTGTGGGATAGGTTTTCCATGGTGCTTGTAGCAGAAATGAATGCAATGGCCTATCCATTTGGAAATGGTTTGCTTTGAAATATCCTTCCCCTCTGCCTCTGCAGCAAATGCCACCAGCAGTTGTTCAGATTTCTTTTGAGATTTAGTCCTGTCCAAGTAGAATCTAAGTTGTCTGTGCACATCTAAGGAGTGCAGTATCCAATCCCCTTTGTTCTGTGGATTAGGAAAGAAGGTTGGCAAATGAATGGACTGTTTAAGGGCCACACTAGATACCACCTTGGGCATGAAGGAGGGATTGGTCCTGAGGGACACCCTGTCTGCATGAAAGATGATGAAAGGCTCCACTGCCATAAGGGCCTGTAATTCAGATACCCTTCTTGCTGAAGTGATTGCTAAAAGGAAAGCTGTTTTCCAAGAAAGGAATTTTAAGTCTGCAGTAGCAGCTGGCTCGAAAGGAGGAAGAATGAGTTTCTCCAATAAAAAATTAAGGTCCCAGGCTGGAGTTAGAGCTCTCCTGGGTGGTCGTAAATTTTTGGCCCCTCTGAGGAACTGCTTGAGCAGTGGATGAGAGAAGAGGGGAGGTTCTGTGTTATAATGAGCTGAAATGGCTGAGGCCTGAATTTTGATGGAGGAGAAAGACAGGCCGTTGTGAAGCATCTCAGTTAAGTATTGTAAAATCTGAGGTAAAATGAGCACTGCTGTGCTCATGCCTTGAGATTGGTTCCAGGCACAGAATCTTTTCTATTTTTCAGCATAAGATTTTTCTAGTACTAGGCCTCCTTGCCTCTAAAATTATATCCATCACTGGTTTACTAAGGGATGGTAAAGGAGAGATTAGGGAATTAGCCAGGCTGCTAGGTTCAATGTTTGAAGCTGAGGGTGCAGAATCTGGTTCTCCTGCTGAGACAATAGGGTAGGAGTCTGAGGCAGGTGCCATGGGGCCAACAGTGACACACTGCGCAAGAGGGGGTACCAGTGTTGGTGTGACCAGTCTGGTGCAATCAAAAACGTCCTTGGTTTGTCTTGTTTGATCTTTAGTAGTACTTTGAAGAGCAGAGGCAGAGGAGGAAAGGCATAAACTGATAGGTTTTTCCAGATGAAGGACAGAGCATCCACTTTCCAAGCTTGTTTGTGGGGAGTCCTTCTGCAAAATTTGTCCAATTGATAGTTCTGGGGGGAAGCAAACAGGTCTATATCTGGGCTCCCCTATCTGCTTGTCAACAAGTTGAAAATCCTTGGTTCCAGTTTCCACTCATCTAGGTCCATGAGGTTTCTTCCTAGTTCGTCTGCCAGTGTATTTAGTTTTCCTGGCAGGAATTGCGCTTGTAGATGCACTTGATAGCTCAGGGCTGTGTTCCACAATGCCACGGCTAGTCTGCAGAGAGGGTAAGAATGTGTATCCCCTGCTTGTTTATGTACCACATAATAGTGGTGTTGTCCGTCTTTACCATTCATTGTCCTGGACGAATGTGGTCCTTGAAGGCTGTCAGAGCATTCTGTACACCTAACATTTCTTTTTGATTGATATGCAGGTGCATTTAACTTGGGTTCCATTTGTCCTGAATGCACTTCCCTGCCAGATGAGCTCCCCATGCATAGTCTGATGCGTCTGTTGTTAGGGTTTGGGCAGCAGGGGGTAGTGTGAATAGTAGTCCCTTGTTTTGGTGGCAAGGCCTCTGCCCACCAAAGGAACTCTAGGCGTAGGCAAGGTATGACAGGAATCATTGCTTCTAGATCCTGAGAATGTTGACACCATAGGCTTTTTAGATACCACTGTAGTTTCCTCATATGCAGTCTTGCATATGGAATTAGAAGAATGCAGGAGGCCATGAACCCCAAGGCTTGTAGTATTTGCCTTGCAGATAGCAGGGTTTTTGTGGCCACTTGTTTGAAGTAGGTTGTCAAATTAATTTGTTTCTCTGGCATGAGGAAAGCCATCTGGGAAGATGTATTCAAGCTTGCTCCCATGAATATAATTTGTTGCCAGGGTACCAGGTGTAATTTCTTTTCTTTTATGGTGTACCCCAGACAAGTTAGCACCCTTTGTACAAAGGCCAGATGATTCAAAAGTATGTCCTGGCTTTCTGCCTGAATTAGACAATCGACCAGGTATGGGTATATTTGAATATTTCTTTGCCTGCAAACTGCAATGATGGGAGTTAAGCACTTTGTGAATACCCTGGGCACAGCAGATAAGCCAAAGGGTAGTGCAGAGAACTGATAGTGTGTGTAGCCTGCTTTGAAGCGTAGGTACCTTCTGCAAGATTCCCTAATTGAGATGTGCAGGTGTGCTTCCTTTAAATCTAGTGTTGCCAACCAGGCATCTTTGCCTAGCATAGGGAGCAACTGGTGAAGAGTCAGCATCTTGAATTTTGGAATCACCAAAAAGGTGTTTAGAGTGGACAGGACCAGGATGGGACGCCATGAATTGTCTTTTCTGGGTACCAGGAAAATTCTTGGGTAGAAACCTTGTCCCTTTTCCTCTTCTGGTACCAACTGCATAGCCCCCATGTTTGAGAGAGAAAGTACTTGCTTTTGGGCCTCAGGCCACTGATTTGGGGGTGGGTCTGGCCACCCGCTTGGTGTTGGTAACGTGTGGAAGTGAAATCTGTATCCCTGGGACACTATATTTAAAACCCATTTGTCCTGGGTAATGAGTTCCCAGTTCTTTGCATGAAGAGCAATCTTTCCCCCAAAGGGGCAGTCAGTTGAGAAGTGCTTGGAAGTTTTAAAAAGAAGTCACTGAGATAGTTTACCATAGGGGGAAGTTTTATTACTCCCAAATTTGGAAGTGGAGGCCCCCCACTTCTTAGTCCTGTGCATACCCTGGGACTGAAGCCTGGGAGCTCTGCTGGATCTGGGTTTGGACTGAGAAGGTCTGGAAGAGGCAGGAAAGGACCAATTTTTGGAAGGCCAATGCCTACTAAACCTTGGAGGTTGTACTTGTAAAAAATATTTAACAGTGAGCATAGATTTAGCTTTTTCCTCCATCTTTTTAAGAACTTCTTCTGCCTTGTTGCTAAACAGGTGGTCCTGGTTTAAGGGAGCATCCAGTAATTTTGCTTTAACATGATCTGGCAAGGATTGCTCCTTAAGCCAAGCATGCCTTCTAAGTACAGACCCAGTTACAGCAGCCCTGCAAGATGCCTCTAGTGAATCAAAACCACATTGCAAAGTATGTTTTCCAACTTGTTCAGCTGAATGCAGTAAATCCTTATTTTCAGCACAATCAGGAATCAACATCATTTTCTGTTTAAGCAATCCAATAATATGCTGCTGGATACTTTACATAGGAAACTGGCAGTTTAAGGCCCTAGTGGCCAAAGTTGCAGAAGTGCATACCTTCTTACCCCATCTATCCAATGCCCTGGAGTCTCTATCAGAGGGGGTAGGATTTTTGGCAGTAGTAGCTTTAATGCCCTTGGGTCCCTGTGAAATGGTCTCAGGATCTGCAGTAGAATTTTTAAAA